>NC_072454.1:7664157-7736657 GCF_027596085.1 Anoplopoma fimbria | reverse complement strand
AGCAGCCTTCCTCTTTCATGCCATCCCACTCTCCGATTGGTATAACAGGTAATTAGTGGTGTGTCATGGCCCCGGGGAGCCGAGGACTGAACGAGGAGAAGGTGGGTGAGGAGAGAAGCAGGGAGAGTGAGAGAGAGAGAGAGAGAGAGAGAGAGAGAGAGAGAGAGAGAGATTTCTGATTACCTGACAAGTTAGGGCTGGAAAGGCTACACTTAGCCCATTAAAGATTTTTTCTTCAGCATGACATTTGAGAGCAGCTGCGAAGCCGCGCGCCACCTTGCCATTTCCCTGTACACTGGGCATCCATTTAGGGACAGGGATGGAGGGAGAAAGGGAGAGAGGGTGAGAGAGAGAGAGAGAGAGAGAGAGAGAGAGAGCACCAGGCCATCACAGCGGCACAAATGGATTTCATTCACCAAGGTGAACTGTAGTACACTGATAAATGCACTTCCTTGAATGTCAGCAAATGTCACCCAAGAAGCCATTTGCCACTGCTTTAATAGCTTCCCCAGACTTGTGGAGGGAGTGACAGAAAGTAAGGAGGTATGAGGTGAGATAAGGAAGACGATGAGTCACATGGAGTGAGGGACAGACAAAGTGAGAGGACAAACAAATGCACACATGTACGGCGAGGAAACACACAAAAGCGACGGAGGGATTAAGGCAGAGAGGAAGAGAACAGATGAGAACAAGGTTGGGCTTTTGTCACTTCCACATGATTAAGCAATTAGCTATTTGAGATGTCTCCAACAAGGTGGTGCAACTAGACAGAAGTGGCTGTTCAGAACATAATCCCTCTCTCGCTTTCCTTCTCTTTCTCTTTCCTCCGCATCCGTCTCTATCTGTCTTTGCAGCTGCATATCCTTCAATTTAAGAATGTATTTACAGTATGTTTCTGTTTGCCCTTCGCTCTCTGTGTACATACATATGAGTGTATAAAACACTCACCCTTGCCTATTCAAGCGAGAGTCGTCATCATTAAGTGTAATGTAAGAACTTGCAGGTTCGGTTGACGCCTCTGCCTTCTGAGAACTGTCACACAAGTATTGGTTAAAACACACACACACACACACACACACACACACACACACACACACACACACACACACACACACACACACACACACACACACACACACACACACACACACACACACACACACACATACACACACAGATAGCTGCACAAACACACTGTTGTCTTAAATGTGTTAAACGGTTGGTTGGCAGTTGAAGGTGTGTTAGGTTTGCTTCTTCCTGCTTAAAATGCTTCAACGGAGACTGATTCAAACTCCTTTGACCTGTTGCTCGGGGGGGTTTCTTTGGTAGTAAAGAAATAACAGATAAAATGAGAATTAAAAGTTTTGTTTTTTCCAAATTTTTCCCACTTCTTCTTCTACTTTCCCTTCACTCTTTCTCACTTATCTAAGTTTTTATTTTGAATTGTACATTATGTGTGAAACCTCCTTTTGTGACTGTATAACTTGCTAAAAATGCTTTTATGCCTGCACAATGCTCAGTATGCTTGAATTTAGTATTAACAAATATTGTTGTGTGTGTGTGTGCATGTGTGTGTGCGTGCGTGTATGAGGGTGTGCAGGTCGGTTCTACTGCAGGAGGACAACGCTGGCTGCAGCCAATCCTAATCCCCCATTCATTTCCACAAGCAGTTGCTAAGGTTACAAATTACCTTTGGTGCTGGTAAGTGGTTTCTTTTATGACACTGGACGCCCTAATCCTTTTACTGAATACATATTTCATTTAGGATTAGCACAACAACGGATACAGTTGTTCTTAGAATATTCCAACTCCAGCACTCTGTTTTGTTCATGCTCATCAGGCACGCCGCTTGCATATCAACAGCCAACTCCTTTAAATTAACTAAATAAATTAATAAAAAAGAAATTCAGTGTGCCCTTTATTTTTCTAGAGTTGTGGGAAACCTGAGGGGAAGTGAAACTCAATCACGCAGGTAGTGTTAGATTGGTAACAACACAGCTATTATCTGGTAAACAATTGATGAGACCACATTATTCTCTTTTTCAGGTTTCTTTGGTCTATGTCTTTTAACAGATGGGAACAATGTAGACTGTTTATTTCCTTTAATCTCTCCCAACAGTTGATACGTACTTATCAGTGGTGCTTTTGATTCGAGCCCGTCAGATGACATGAACAACGTTCTCTCCGTCCCAGTACAACCAGTTTGGAGAAGCTCCATGACCCTAAACTTACATCTGTGCCACCATCATGTTATTCAAAACACACCAGGTCTTTAGTGTGAATTTCTTTGTCTTTTTTACACAGGACACTCCAAGTCAACCCTTATTCTGTTGAAGTATGAGAGGACTGATCCTTAGCAAATATTGTAGACACAACTTTCATGATTTAATGAATTACTAAAGAAATAAAACAAAGTGCTGAATTGTTAACTTGATAGCAATGCAAAGACAGTTTATGTCTAATGGCATTTTTTTAAACATTAAGGCATTTCAAAGGGGTTTGCATAACTAATGCAGACATCAAATAAGAAATACAGTACAAAAAAACCCCACTAATTGAATTAATTACATGATAAAACACAATTGAGTGAGTTTAGAATATAAGCACATTTTGTATAAAGTTCTGAGTGCTTAAGATTCAGTAGAAAACATGAATGTTTCATGGTTTTAAAGATCAGAGACGGGTCAAATCTTCTAACTTCGGTAGTGAGTAACAAGTTATGTGGAGTATAACTAAAGGCTGTCAGAGAACATTTAACACACTTCTACCTGATGACCTGAGAGAGGGTTAATGTCATGAAACCTAACCTAAAAAAAAAGGGCTTCGGTTATTAACTATGCAGAGATTTCCAGAAAAGAAGTGGTATTTTAAGCTCTACATGTTCTTTGTTAGGACCCTATCAGCTGCAGCCTGAGAGGCTTTTTGGATTTTGTTACTGACTTGATGTCACATGATAAGAATTCCTATCTGATCCTATACGATGTGATTTCTTAGTGTTGAGAGAAGTTAAAGTATTGGCTCTTCTTCTTCTTTCCCTCTTTCTCCTGTCTGATCCACGATGCTTCCTCACAGAAGAAGAGTTGCAGTAGCGTAGAGGAAAGATGTTTCAGGGCTGAGGTGATAACCACAGAATCTAGTCCACTAAAAGGAGCCACTGACTGACTGGGATGCAGTGGTGGAAGAAGTATGTTTATTTAAGTTAAAGTATGTTCAGAAAAATGTTAGTAAAGCATCAAAAATTCTTGCTCTGATGTGACTAATATTTTGTTTATTAGATTTTTACTAAGGCATCAATGTCTATGCAGCATTTTATCCTTATATAGCTGAACAAGGTGGAGCTACATGTATTGACTTGATTTAGTATCAGCCAGTGTAGCCCATTGGTTGCAAACTTAACAGTTAGTCCCCCTCCAAAGCGTCATGGATTTGCTTTTATTTGTGACGTATTTGGTAATCTGAGGAGTAAATCCAGCCGTCGTAATAATGTGGTGGAGCAAAAAGTATTATATCTCTCTTTGAAATGTAATGTAAGTCTGAAGTTCCACAAAATTGTATTTAAGTGAAGTTCATCTTATTGAATAGCTGACTACCTGCTCACCGAGCTAAAATTAAAGAACTGTTTTTGTAATTAGCTGCTGCTAACTGGCTGGCTGGCTGGCTGAACGTCTGACGGGCATATTGACTGGCTGCCTGTCTGCCTGCCAAACTGACTGGCTGACTATTGAGGCTTAGTCTTGCTATGTGGTGAGATCATCATCACTGGCAAGCACAACAAAAGACTGATGGGAAGAGGCTGTCAGCTTGTGTGTGTGTGTGTGTGTGTGTGTGTGTGTGTGTGTGTGTGTGTGTGTGTGTGTGTGTGTGTGTGTGTGTGTATGGGGCGGGGGGGGGGGGGGGGGGTGTATAAGTGTGTGATGGCTTCATTCCTGTATCAACACAGTTCTCTCTGTGGATGAGTCAGTAGGCCAAGCCTGACCATCATCCTCTCTCATCTCTCTCTATCGTGCACACATACAGACACAGACACACACACACACACACACAGGAAATCAAAAAGCTCTCAGCGCACACACTCAAACTCAAAACACACTCACACACACACACACTCACACACACACACACACACACACACACACACAATGTGGGCTTGGGGGTGAAGTGGTGCTTCGAGGGAGTGAACTTGGGGTCAGGGTGGAGAGAGACAAGAGAGGGACAGATAGCACTCCTGTTGGAGACACTATGGTTTTATTTTCGCCGTCTTCAATGGCTGTTCATGCTGACTAATCCTGCAATTTTCAAACCGTAACATCTCCTCTAAACTATTCATAAACTACTCTACATTTCTACAATCATATCATAGTTCTGTATTTCCCAAAGCGGGCTCTCTTCTTGAGCTGTTAAGCGTGAGGCGTGGAATAAAGAGAGCAGCAGACAGAGAGAAGTGACAGGACGAGTGAAGCCCTTGTTAGGCGGGACACATGGGGGAAGGGATTTTGCGTAACACCTAGCTGTCTTCCTGTCTGTCTGATTGAGGGGAAAGTGGGTTTTTTTCAGTGTTACACAGGGCCAATGTTCTCCTCTGTGGCGGGTAGAAGCGTGTGTGTTATGTGTGCTCTCGTTGCTCGCCTGGTCTCAGGGGCGCCATGGCGAGGAGGAGATAGGCAGTCGACCAAATTTTCTCTCTCTCCTGTCTCTAGTTTAGATGTCTCTATACGGACACAAAAGAGAAAGGGAGAGGATGAGAGACACTGAGAGAAACAGAGAGAAGGCAACAACAAACAAACAGGCCCTCTCCATGCCAATGCAAAGCGCCTGCACTGTACCTCTGTTACTCTCTTTTGGTTTTTCTCTGCTGAATCTCAACCACCTGCTTTGAGGATATATGACTTCTCCATCGTTTCTCTTCACCCATTCTCTCTTTCTATCTCTAAATATGTTCTCTCTCTTTATCCTCTGCTGTCCATCCTGTCATTGCTTCCATCTTTTAATCCCTGATGAGTGAAAGAACTGAGTTTGTGGTAGTTATGTTTGGGTTACCTCATTCATGCTGTTGTCCTCGGAGTTTCTACATTTTCACACATACTTCTATTAAGTTTCTTTGAGGACATATTTGGCTGTTGCAGACGGGTGATTTATAAACATAAAGGATGCATAACACTTACTGTAGGTTGTAACCGGTGGTCTTAAATTTAATCCATGACAGAATATTTTCATTTGCATGTGTTTTTATGTTGGAGTACAGTTTATTAAAAATGTGTCTTGACTCCTAAGTATAATACAATATGCTATCAAACTGTCTTATTTAAACAAAAATCAAGGGAAGTATCAAAAGGGAGCATATTATTTAATTTTTTTTAATAATACTTACAATAATCAAATGACATAGAATCGGGTTTGCATTCAGTTGCAGTTGTTTTGGAATTCTAATGAAATATGCAAAGATAGTACATTAGTTTATAATGGAAAAAGCTGACTGTAATATGAAATATGACCATACACTCCGTGTGTATGTTACATTTCCATTTGAAGTTACAGACAATCTGGATTTTTCCAGACGTATTAGTTCATGAGTTTGAATACAGAAGTGACACCGGTTTGGTTTTAAAACACGTTTTATTGTTTTTTTAACAAACATGTTACTGCAGTAGAATCAAGTCTTTCAAACTGTATATAAATAATATTTTCTCCTCATCTACATAAAAACAAGTTTCTATTTAATTTTAAACTCTTACTGTCAGACTTGATATTCAAAAACAAGCTATAATGTAGAAGTTCAATAATCTATCACCACCTAGATAAAATAGAATAGCTACAATAGAAAATGTTTGTTTTTTTACATAAATGAATCCTAGTCTTTGAGGATTAACACTTCTCTTAGTTTCTTAAAAGAAGTAATCTAAATCACATGTAATTTCCATAATGCAGTCATTCTCATTACATTAGAGCAAAACCCAGTAAAATGGTTAAAGGCCTGAACAATGATGCAGGGGCAATTAAAATGGTGGATAACCCACCTGACCTGCAGGCAGTTATCCCTAATGAGATAATAATAATCTCCTCTACAATAAAAAAAGAATATTTATGTCTCTTTCCTTTCAATAACTTACATCACTGTCAGGCTTTTTGAATATAGTTTATACTGTGGATTCATCAAAGCCTTGATGCAAAAGGGGCATGAGTGCATTTTGTTAATCATTGGAAAGTTCATTGACTTCTTTCTGATAGTAAAAAAAAAAAACATTTATGATCAAACATTATTAAATAAAAGGGGGCAAAAAAATACAAGTGGAAGCACTAAATTAAATTATAGGTGCAATTAATTAATTATTATAAATTCTGCCTAGATGATTGATTACAACAACAAAAAAAACCCCCCAAACATTTAAAATGTATTTTTGGCTTTGAAATACAAATGATAAAATGCCAAATGCTTAAAAACCTTGAACTAAATACTTGGAGAAAAATAAAAAAAAAGCTGTGAAAACTGCGACTTCCTCGAAAATGTGAGGATATAAATAGACACCAAGGTTCACAAGTATGAACACAAAAGATTTCTCAGCCAGCCGAGGAGGGATGCAGAGTGCTGAACTCACCAGCACCCGGTGACGGGGTGGTATTGGTCGCTTTCCTGCCCGGGGAGGAAGATTCAATAAAGGCAGAAAAACAAACACGGTGTGCCTGGTGACGGGGGTTGTTGCGGGGTTGTTGCGGGGTGAGGACGGTGGCAAAAAAAACTGGACACATCCTCCTGTAGGAAGGAAGCGGCGTTGTGGAAAGAAAAAAAAAAAAAAAAAAAAAAAAAAAAAAGAAAACAGCAAACAGGAGCAGCGGACGGGTCTCTTTAACCCCGCCGTGACCCCGTGACCTTACCTTCCGACTACTTCCCATTACCTCTGCACGACATTTAGCCCAAATACCGCAGAGAGCGCACACACGCACACTTAGCATTGTGTGGGGCTGTTTGGGAGGAGGGGGGCAGGGGAGCTGTTCATGGAGGGGTCAAAAGAATGAAAACCACTGTGTTCACAGGGCAATTATAAGGAGGCCTGGACGCTGGTATGGTCTACTGAGAGAGAGAGAGAGAGAGAGAGAGAGAGAGAGAGAGAGAGAGAGAGAGAGAGAGAGAGTATGGTGCATCTTTTTATTCCCCTCATGTCATCTCTTTTGATTTAAAAGGGTTCATAGCAAAGCAGAAATCACAAAATGAATACATACTTTTCACATATTAAATAAAGAAATGAAAGATTTATGATTTAAGAGTTATGTATTTAGTAATTCAATATTTTAGGAATAAATAAAACACAGATCAATCACAGAAAAGTCCCCATTATTATATGGATATTGCTGTGGTGCAACAAGGAAAATATCATAAGAATACTATATTATCATATTAAAACAGCCACCCTTATGGCATTATCCTAAGTACCCTATGATAAAGCCAATGTATAAGAACCTATAGCACATGGTTTGCATACAAATTGTTTGAGTTTTCGTTTGACAGCTCAAAGTCACAATACAACTCAGTAATCGTTTGGTTCTCATTTTTTTAATGGAGCATTCAAGAACGACCCTGCATCCTAGAAATGCATTAACATTATAAAGCACATTCTAAGTTTCTATCCCCGTAATATTCCTGTATGTGGTTCTCAAAATGACACATTATCGTGTATTAGACATTATATTCCCACTTTCAGTTGTCCTAGAGTTAACCTATTACAGACTTCTGTGGTTTGATGGGCTCTTATAGCTACTCTCAATTAAAAATAAATTGTATTTAATTTAAAAAAAAGTGTGGTTTATAGCTGTGACATATATGCTGTGACATATATATATATATATATATATATATATATATATATATATATATATATATATATATATATATATATATATATATATATATATATATATATATATATATATGTATATATATATATATATATATATATATATATATATATATATATATATATATATATATATATATATATATATATATACATGTGTGTGTGTGTATATCACAAAAGAAGAATGCTTTCAGATATTTTTTCCTCTGAAGTGGCGAAAAGCTGCCTCTTAAATGTTATAAGATAGTGGGTTAACTGAGTGGAAAGGTCGTGGTTGCTTAAGAAGAGAAAACGAAGCGGCCACAGGAGACAGGACGGAGGGCAGATCCACAACTGCAGCTGCCACACATGAATGTTTGATAAGCAGGCCGGGATAATGGCTCCTTAAATCAGTCAAACACAAACATCTCCATCACGCTCTGACATCTGCCACACAAAGCTAATAAATTGGACCTGAATAATGAATGCACGTTTACAACAATCAAGCTGAAACATCTCAATGTGTCATAGCAGGAATATGTGTCAATGGTTGAGAGCCTTTGTTTTAATCATTACAACAGTAATGTGGTGGTCTGAGCATCACTTTGGGTCTTTTTTTCCTTTTTTTTTGTTGTATTTGCGTGTGAAAGCTGGACATGGCAGGTTACATGCAGGCTTCAATGGTTTCAGCAGTGTGTGTATGAGCCCCATGCGTAGGAAAACATTATGGTTTCAATAGCAGGGAGTGGGTGTGCGTAGTGAGCGTATCTAACTTGATACTTAAACTACCGATACTGTAAGCCAATCAGAGGCAAAACACCCCTCAACAAGCAAAAAAGGAAATCATATTTTCAGCTGCAGGATGAGATAAAGCTGTTGAAATACGCATTTATAGGCTACTAAAGCAAAGACGGACAGATATTTGAACATTTAATTGAAGACATTTTCCTCTCTTGTCGTCTGACGTGCAACACATTTAAATGATAGCTTAGTTGCATTAATGAAGGAGAATTAATTTTTTTTTTTAATTTTTCCCCGTCGTATGGCTCTTTGGTGTGTACACTTTGAAAGACTTAAAGATCAATAATTTGCACATATAGGCCTGCTGGTTTACAAAGTGTCCGCAGTGATTCATGCTGTAGTCATCTTACAGAATGGGCTGCAGAATAAATCCAGTGATTTCAGGGCTTTATGATTTTAAATGGAGCTATAATGACTGTAACAACGACAAAAAATAATAATGATAACAATGCATTGTTATTATTATCATTAATATTTTTTATTTTGCAACATTATTATCCCTAAAAAAATGATAAACCTGTAAGAAACAGAAACATAATTAATATATATTTTTTATATATATATATATATATATATATATAGCTCTTGGGTCAAACTGTGGTTGACCTGTTGCACCTTTTCCTTTCCTTGTACCTGTACAGCCCCCCCCCCCCCCCCCCCCACCTGCTCTCCCAGACGTCCGCTATTGATCTGCTGAGCCAAACGGAGATGCGTGACATAAATCAGATTGGACTGGCGCTGCTCACCCGTGAATAACCGGGCTCCTCAGCCGCCGCATCTCTCCGTTATTATCCTGTAAACTAATATGGAGTTACAGGACGGTTAGTTCCGGTGCTCGCCTCTGATTGGCTGCTGAGTCGAAGGCGCAGTGATGAGTTCAAGTACAGAACACAGGAGAACCGACCCGACACCGGAACCGACCTGTGGCTCAGGAACCACTTTATAATACAACTAATAGTGACTTTTTATTTTTATTTTATTATTTTTTTTAGAGGAAAACAATTACTTAATCAATTATCAAAACATTGATGTTATTCTTTTTTTGATAACTTTGTTTTTCATTCTTATGAAGGACACTAAATAAAGACCACTTACTGCACTTTCTCAACAAATTGCATTCGTTACAATCTTAATGAGGACTGAATGAATACATAACTCTGCGTAAACTCATTTTAGCCTAAGGGTATGCGACATCAGTGTCTCACAAGTTTAAGAAGAATTCATTTGCAATACGGTTCAGCATTTTAGCCTAAAATAACCTACCAGCAACCCAACTCCAAGTGCTATTTTATATAGGCATAGGCTATAAATAGTGCCTACATTCAAAAACATATATTTATAGGATGTAGGATTTCTTGGTGAAATATGATTCGTAAAGAAAAACGTTGATATAACATCAAGTTTAAAATCACGTTCTTGGGCTTTCCAGGTTAAAGGGGTTTTCGTGGTCATTTGAATTATCTTTCACAGCCGGGAGATCAGCCCTTTTTGGAGCATTTGAAGGTGAAATTATCCCGTTAATATTAATATATTTGAGGTGGTGTCTGGGTGGAAGAGTGAGTTAAATTAATTTGACTCTTCAAAGTCCAGAAAAGTAAATGTTACAGTTAGACGAAAAGATTGAATGAAAGACAATTATAATATTAATAATGACAATGTAATGTAAAAAAAAAAAAGTGCAATATAGGCCTACATCCCTGAAAAAAGAAATACCCCAAAAAAGCCAAATAGCCTACATATCCCAACAATAACTACATGCTGGAGTGAAAACTATGTGTAAAATGTCCAACCGGCCTCTGTTTGCAACTACTCTTCCACTTTTTTTTGCCTTCCTGCTTGCTCTGTGCAGGAATTGTTCTCCTGAACAATGATCACAGCCGTGCAGGCCAACAATCCCATGCACACTGAGCGGATATGACATGGCCCACCTCTTTTACACTTCTTGCCCGTCTCAAACTTGACTCGGGGGTAAACGGGCAATCGAGTGGAGTAATGTCAAAAGCTGCAGTCAAGGAGGGAGTTGGGGAGAGAGAGAGAGAGAGAGAGAGAGAGAGAGAGAGAGAGAGAGAGAGAGACTGACGTCGGTTCTGGTCATTGCGTGCCATGCAAAAGCCGCAACAAACAAAAATGCGAGACAATGACAGGATCGTGGGTGACACGGTGACTGTAACCTTCACACAGAGAAAGAGGAAGAGAGAGGGTCACTCGATATGGATCTATAGATCACTCACAGAATAAAGCTTCAATGAAAGCATTTACCTGTGGAGGGAGAGAGAAGCTGTTGTTGTGAGAGAGGAGTTAAACGATTGTGACAAGCAGCAACTGCGAATTCTATTCATGATATGCTGAAACATGAAGTGCTCAACTTAAGGTCCTTAACTTAAGATCCCTAACTTGAGTGAAAGTAGTAATACCTCAAGGTGAAATACTCTGTTACTAGTAAAAGTTAGGCATACAGAGGTTTACTGAAGTATTATCTAAGAAGTAAACATCAGTAAAAATGTACTCAAATTATCAAAAGTAGAAGTACGGATTGTATCTAATGGTCAACTTCTGAGTTTAAATCCATTTTTACAATATTATTGAATCATTATTGATATTTTATGTTTTAGCTGGTCGAAGTGGGACACATTTTTACTACTTTATATGTTGTAGTTTAAATTAAAACTATAAATTTGCATTATATTTTATTTGTTAAACGTTTTGTAGTTAAATCTGAATATGCAAAACAACTAAATATTTCAAATAATGTAGTGGAGTTAAAAAGTAAAACATTTCCCTATTCAGTGTAATGAAGATGAAGTATAAAGTAACATAAAATGGAAATACTAAACTAAAGTAGCAACTTCCTCAGAATTGGAGTCTCCTTAAAAGTCTATAGCAGCATACTTCAGGACAGTTTATCTTCAAGTCTTATGGTGTCTTTATTATATGTAAATATATTTAGCCTGTTGTAAGAAGTATTGAGACACTTAACTATGTAAAGCCAGCTTTGCCACATTGTAAGAATACTCAATAACAAGGACAAGTCTTGCATTCAAGGTTAAGTGAAGTACTTAATTTATAAAAAGCCAAAGAACTCAGCATGGCCTCTTTAAGTCAAATACATGTTGTTGATAGAAGTACATGTATCTAAATTCATAAGTAGCACTTTAGCAAATGTACTTAGCTACTTTACACTTTATGTTTTTCTCTGTGTATCACAGCTGTTTTCATTCACACCCCACTTCATGATCTGAAGAAAAAGGAAATGGAAAAGGTCATCTGTGGAGCACCAGGCTAAAAAGGGACGGCCAAAGAGTTGAGCAGCCTCGACCGTATGTATGCTGTCTGTGGTTTCTCTGAACATTAGTCAGCTTTGAGAGCGATAAGTCAGCCAGAGTAATTACGGCCTGTTAGCTCCTGTGACACCGGGCTCAAGGAGCATCCACTGCTCCTATCTGCCTCCAAGAGCTGGGCCGCTTAATCAGCTCTGACAGTCAAGTCCAAAAAAAAACCCCCCCAAGAGAAACTCTGTCAACATTTGTGCTGATGTAACTGTGTCCATCGTGTTACCTCTCCAGAGTCCACGGTGCACTTTCAGGCCCACACATGCAGATGAGTGATGCACAATGACTATCTAAGGGTCGGATGTTGACACAGAGAAAGTGGAGGTCTTGTTTTTGCTCTTCAACAAAGTAATGGGCGCTGGAAGGTGAGCATCACATGTAAAGCTCGGGGCAATGCATCTGATATGCACCCATTATTATCATTATTTTTCTCCATCTCTGCCTCTGTCTCCAAATCAACTCATCTACCTGGAAGAGTGAACACACGGCCTCCTCCAGCGGTGCTGCAGCTCTTTAACACGAGGGACCAGGTAAGTGACGCTGAGAGAGGCGACATGGTGCATTTGATGGGGTCGCTTTTACTTTGTGTCAACAGTAGGCCTATGCCATATGTAAATGACCCAATGAAGGCAGAGAGGAAGTGGTAGGAGTTCAGACAGGCCACAAAGTGACGCATCAACTCATCCAGAACTGGATACAATACATCTAAAAGTCGACTTTTTTTTTTTAACTTCCCAAAATCTTCCCCAAAAATTTCCCCAAAAAAACCAGCCACCTGTTTTTAGGAAATGATGACTGGCGGGGGAAGAGAGACCGGACGAGCCTAATTGATTTTTAAGTGGTGTCTCTGTGGGTTAGAAGAGTAAGAGGGGAGTCCACTTCAGGGATCCGCCAAACTCCTCCAGTTTGTACCTGAATTGAGGGGCAGTGATGTGTTGCTGATGCGGCTCAACAAGCCACACTGGGGGCCAGACGAGGGGTGGACAGAGGGGCCAGAGCCCGAGCTGGAGCTGGGCGCTCCAGTGGGGGGGGATGGAGGGTGATTTAAATGAACTTGCTTCTGCAGAGGCAATAAGCTGACATGTCAAGCATCATTCAGCCAACAATGGAAGACATATCAGGCTCTCTCTCTCTCTCTCTCTCTCTCTCTCTCTCTCTCTCTCTCTCTCTCTCTCTCTCTCTCCTCAGGTCCTCTCACACTTTTTTAGTGATGACTGGACACTAATCTTTAAAACCGTGGTGAGTTTCACCACATTTGAATTCATATTCATATTCATAGGCCGTGTGTTCATTTACAGCACTTTATTACAACTTCTTATTGTTCCATTATCAAAGACTTAAAGCTTTGGGGCCACTGACCAAGCGTCGACATTTGGGGGGACGTCATATTCTTACAAAGAGTAGGTTATATGCACCACCCACCTCCACTGAACACACACACACACACACACACACACACACACACACACACACACACACACACACACACACACACACACACACACAGGCATGTGTGCATGCATCACGGAGCCCGGGACATGCAGAGAAAAAGCGACTCTCCCCCGAGTGAGTGGGATGAAAAGGGGGAGAGAGGGAGGCCGTCCTGCAGCTCCACTCTTCCAGGGTCTCACACACAAGATCCGGGCGCACGGCTCCATTGAGTACGAGGAGGCTTTTTGCATGGAGGTTCATTAGAAGTAACGAGTTGACACAAGGTAAATCTTAATGTTGAGGCGCCTTTCTCTACCGGCCCGGGGAGGAGCCCTCATTAACTGTCGCTAACAACCCGTGTAAATACACTGATTGGACAGCTCCGATACAAGCTCCCAGCCCTGCCAGGAAGTCCCCCTAATGAGACCACACAATAAAAACAATAAAAGAAAGGGGGAGAGAGAGAGAGAGGAGGGAGAGGAGAGAGAGAGAGGGGAGAGGGAGGGAGAAGGATAGGTGTTAAAAACTTTTGTACAGGCTTTGCTCATAAAGCCACATGGACAGATCATTATGACAAAACTATCCAAAAAAAAAATATATAGGTTTTCTATTTGTGTATGAAGGCATTGTTGTGTTTAGTGGAGGCTCCTACACACACACACACACACACACACACACACACACACACACACACACACACACACACACACACACACACGGAGGGGTGACCTACTGCCCCTGAGAATACAACTATAGTTGGCAGCTGTTTACAGTTTAAAGTACAGTAACCGACTTAATCGTTTGTCGCTTTGGGTCATTCAATCAAGTAAATCATACGCAAAATGACGTGCGTAATTTTAGCCCTCAAAGGGTTTGATAAAAGAAAAAACAACATCGCTTCTGCAGCAGTAGGTTATCTGAGAGCAGGAGATTATGCACTGCAAAAAATATCAAAACACTTGGATCTTTAATTTATCATATTTATTCCCCAGACGCGAGGAAATTCTGTAAATTCTGGCGATGGAGAGATTCCACAAATCTTAGAAATTGCACAAATTTTGTAGAAATATGAGCGACCATCTTAAAATCAAAACACAATTTGTCTAATATTTCTTCATTATGATTAATACATTTGCACTTTTAAAAAAAAAAATTGGAATTCAAAAGTGATTGGAAATGATCACATGTCGTTGCTAAAGGAGGGGGTTTAAAACGTTTTCAGACATAAATAAATATTTGCAAAATTGAGTGCAACGCTAGAATGACTTGGATAGATTGATACTTCTTACAGTGTGGAGACAGTGTAGAGTCTCTGTACACTGGCCATCATGGGATGGAGGGTTTTGTCCCGACAGCAGCACACATCTGCTCTGCAAACGCACAGATCTCCCCGGTGCTCGGCGAATAAAACAAAAAAAAAAAAAAATGCGAAAAACCGACTGAAATGCTGATCTATAAGAAGATAATTGGTATGAGCAGTTTGACTCTTTTAAAATAAAAAAAATACCCGATGAGATTGTATCTGTATCATTTCTTAAATATTTCCCAAAAAAAAAGTATCCGTAGAAATAAAAATGAGTCGTCTAGCATTATGGCAGCATCGCAGTCAGAGACGGGTCTGCTTCACTTACAGGAGCAGCGGCTGGATTTCCATCCTGATGTTGGACAGATGAACCAGTGAAATAGCAGTGGACCAGTGTCACGACCAGTCCGTGGACTGGACCCTGCTCACAGCTCTGCAGGGGACGAAGAAGAGCAAGCAGAAAAGAAGAAGAAGAAAAAAAAAAAACAAGAGCCAAAAGGAGAAAAGGGACCTCCTGATATGTTTGGTGAGAAAACACCAGCGTTGCATTTCCACATAAACACAATAAAATGTCAGGCAAGAGAATGATAATTAAAAGTCCACATACGTTCAAAATAAATAAATGCATGCTTCCACATGTATATGCATTTAAAATCTATAAAGAGGTACTTAACTGTAAAGAAATAAGGACAATAAAAACGGTGATTTATTTGGTACGTACCCGTCGTTGCTGTAAAGTGTCGTCTTGTGTATTGTGGAGATGAATCCAGGATGGAGTCTGTCCTGTGTTTGCCAGGGAGGGGTGTGCTGCCTTTTCTGGCCAGCCTCTGCCAAACCGGGGTCAACGAGGGAGCAGAAAATAAAACAAGACCCTTTTCTTTCGTGCCTTCTTTCTCTTTCCCCTCTTACCTTTTACAGTCAACACCTTTTTTCCTTTCTTCCTCTCATCCGGTCTCTCTCCCTCACTCCCGTACATGACGTAACATCAGCTTTGTTTATTTGCTTCCCTTATTGGAACAGACTGATCATGAAAAGAACTAATTGGCAATTAACCAGTATGGTTAATTCATTGTTCAACAGCAAGAACTGTTGGAAGTTAAATAACTGTATGCTGTAGAAACTAGTATAAAAGCTAAAAAAAAAAAAAAAAAAAAAAAAAAAAAAAATGTTTTCTAAACAAACTTTGACAAAGTGATTTACAAACAGAACTAATGTCACACAGGGACAATGAGGTGCTGACGCCGGGCTTCTCCGTCTGCTTGACCAACACATTATGGGTGTTTTTTTTGTTCTTTTTTTAGAGTGCAAAATGTTGTTTGTGTTGTGGTGTCTGGAGGTTTGGGCTGTGAGTAAACAGGGACGACGTTACATTCTCCATCTGCCTTCAGAGCTGCCGTCCCCCGCTGCTCCCAACATTCAGCAAGCCCTCGGATAAACACACAATTACGGCAGGTGAATAAACTTGTTTGGGGGGTGTTAATTACATGCTTAGCGTAAACAAAAGCCATGTTAAAGAATGTGAATTAGCGCTGGCTCTTTCCCCCCTCAATCCCCATTCAGGTTTAACATTTCACCTCTCCTCTTTTTTTTTTTTTCTCTAGGAGCTGATTTCCGAATTGCCTGCGAGGGCTTCTCCCCGAACAAGGCTCCTCCAAAAGCAGAATGCAGGATAATACCTGCAGCCTGGGCTTGAATGGCGATCACCTAAATTGGTGCACCAGGAGGAACCCGGTCAGGTAGGAGGCTTTGCATATTCGGAGTAGTGCTGCTAAGCCTGCACTCTCAACTTCATTTTTGGGGTCGTGCATGTATGCATGTGTGTGTGTGTGTGTGTGTGTGAGAGAGAGAGAGAGAGAGGGGGTTGCATAGGCTGGGAGGTTAGTTTTAACACCAGCATGAAAATACCAGCCTTTACTTCCAGTCCACGGAGCTTTCCAACGGGACCAATTCAAGTGCCACTTGGGATTAGTTCTCCTGAGGTCCGTACAGCAGCGCAGTGGACAGGTTTGATCCCCCCCCCTCCTCACACATACATGCACGCACACAACCCCCAAAAAAGACGCGCACGAAACACAAACGCCTGACCCTGCAATAGGATCATCACAACCCCTGCTTTCTGTATCACATGCACCTATGGATGCAGGATTGAAAGTGCCCGAAACAGCCATGCGTAAAAGTGCGTAAAAGTGCGTAAAAAGTGCGTAAAACGTGCGTAACTGCATCTTTTACGCACCTGCAGTTCTGTCAGTGAAGGTGTAACGGGGGACCACAGACAGGCACTGACTCTGCATGCATGTCCAGCTGGTCTACTCACTCAGGCTTGAGGTCGGTGGTCTATCTGGCCAGCCCCCCGGAGAATGTGCAAATCTGAGAGAGGGAAGGAAAAAGTTTTGAATTCCTGAATGATTTTGTAGAAAGGTCGGCTTAGGATCATTATGTCAGCTTTATTGAGGGCGGATTAAGCGGAGTCTAGATGCTACGCCTCGTACACGGCCCTTTCACAATGTGAGCACTGTTCGTGTTAGAGTGAACTCACACTATTTTAACACCCTATAAGCCCTGTCTAAATATGAAGCCGTTTTAGCCATAAACATGAAAATCACACCGCCGTGGCTACTGCTGTAAAGCCGAGTCCTGTGACTGGATGTGGACATTGATCGTGTCCTAACCACTAGATCAAATACATGGAAACTGCTTTTCATGTCCCCCAAGAAGCTTTCATGTTGCCATTTGATTGTAATTCCAATAGTAATGGTATTAATAAGAGGGGCTGGACTAACCATCAACAAAAAAAACAAAATAACCCCGTGATAAACTGGTGGCATTAAAAGGGTGATGCCACTGGTAAATTATCTTTGTTTAATCAACACAACGCTGCGCATCGATATTCATTTGGAACAATAACTGGTGTTGGTTGGAGAGGAGGCAGCGTCCCGGAGGCAGGGCCGGGGACAGCAGGGGGGGGGACGGCATCACACTGCAGCCTTCACCGGGACCAGCACACACACACACACACACACACACACACACACACACACACACACACACACACACACACACACACACACACACACACACACACACACACACAGCAGCAGCAGCGAGCCCGCGTAAAGTCATGTCATAAAATTTGCGACCATACAATTATTATTTTTTTCATTTTTTCATTTTTTTTTTTTTTAAAATCAGCGACAGATCCAGCAGAAGGAATAACGGATCGTGTCATAATGTGATCTTTTTTTTTTAGAAAACAAGAAAATGGAAAGTGATAACACAGATGAAAAAAGGAAGGACGTGGAAGGACCCTAACGACTTCCTTTCCCCTCGCACAAAAACGAATGGACTGCTGGGAAGAAGAAGAAGAAGAAGAAGAAGAAGAAGAAGAAGAAGAAGAAGAAGAAGAAGAAGAAGAAAAAATATATATTTTAAAAAACAAAAAGTAGCAACTACAGGGGAAAATAATGTGCAAATTGACTCGCTCCAATTCAAAAACATGTACTCCGGAGTCGCAGTCATTGGTTGTCCATTTGTCACCCTTTTAAAGCTCCCTCTCTCCCTCCTCCCTCCCTCCCTCCTCCCTCCCCAGCATCTCCAGTCTACATATCTTCTTTAGCTTTAACGAGCCTCGTTAAGATCGCAATAATATTCCACCCTCTAATTGCTCGTCGCATTCAGCAGATCGGCTCGCATTGGCTTGCGCCTGATGCGCGCGGTGCGGTGGGAGGGTTTCTGAGGAGATCGAGACTCTGATAACCCCCTCGTGCGTGCTGCACAAGTGGTGAAAGCCTCGCGCTACGTACTGGCTAATGATTGGCACGCTTGACAGTGATTGGCAGGGCTGCCATGACTACGTTACAACGACACCAAGAAGACCAATAGAAAAGGGAAACAAAAATGTTTCAATGCTACACTCAACGGCGGATTTAGGGGGGAGATATTATGAGGCTGGTGTCATTAGGCGATAGCCATTGAATCATTCAATCTTTTTTTTTTTTAAACCGGCCGGATTTGTTCGGTTTCACCCTTTTTCTCGGTAATTTTCTTTCTCTCTCAGGTCATTTCCATGGTTTTCAGATCCCCTTTAGAGCTTTATCCCTCCCATTTCTTCCTGCCAAACTTCGCTGATCGCCCCGTGCTCCTGGCGAACAGCGCTCCCACCACCAGGTCTCCTCCAGAAGACTTGTCCATGTTTCAGCTACCGACCCTCAACTTCTCCCCGGAGCAGGTGGCGAGCGTCTGCGAGACGCTGGAGGAGACCGGGGACATCGAGCGGCTGGGCCGGTTCCTCTGGTCCCTGCCCGTGGCTCCGGGTGCGTGTGAAGCCATCAACAAGCACGAATCCATCCTGCGCGCCCGGGCAGTGGTGGCTTTCCACACGGGGAACTTCAGAGACCTGTACCACATCCTGGAGAACCACAAGTTCACCAAGGACTCGCACGGGAAACTGCAGGCCATGTGGCTGGAAGCGCACTACCAGGAGGCCGAGAAGCTCCGCGGACGTCCCCTCGGACCGGTCGATAAGTACCGGGTGAGGAAGAAGTTTCCTCTGCCTCGGACCATCTGGGACGGCGAGCAGAAGACGCACTGTTTCAAAGAGAGGACACGGAGCCTGCTGAGGGAGTGGTACCTCCAGGACCCGTACCCGAACCCCAGCAAGAAAAGGGAACTGGCTCAAGCCACTGGACTCACTCCCACACAGGTCGGAAACTGGTTTAAAAACCGGAGGCAACGAGACAGAGCCGCGGCGGCCAAAAACAGGTTGGTTGCTTTTTTTGGGGTTTTTTTTTTTTTTAATCGTGGTAGAAATAAAATAAAAAAACATCAGACACGTGGAAAGTTTGTGTGAAATGTTTAAAAGGAACTGAGAAAAATGAGTGTTATTATTGTTGTTATTGGTGTATTTGTGTCTGCAGAGGGAGCTGCCGACATGTTTGTTATGAAGTGAAACCAGAGTGAACATCGACGACACTATTCACGCTGTTTTTAATATCCAAAACTGTCTTTTTCAACAAAAAAAAATACCATACGTTTATTTTTATATTTAGAAGAACTTATAATAAAAAAAATAATAATTTGGTCATTTGGTTTGTCATTTAGCTTTGCTGGTATTTTTGAACAGAATAAGGAACTATTAAATACACAAAACACTATACATGTTAAAACACAAGTTAGCTGTTCAAATAACTTCGAATGATAAAATTATAATGATGTAATTAAAATCTGCATTGCTGTTAAACCGTAGAGGTGATTATTGAGCAGTGTTTTCAAATAGAAACAGCTTCTTGTTTTTTTTTTCATGTTTTCCGTAAGAGTGAAAGTATTGTAATAAATGACATAAATAATAAAAAAAGGGCTGCAATAATATATATATTTATTTATATATAACAAAATATATTACATATATAACCACTATTCAGATGATACTAGTGTTAACAACCATATTAATTATTTTATTCAGTAAAAGTAAAAAGTGTAAAAGGACTGGACACGACTTAATATTTATTTAGCCAAAAGTTAAATAGTTGTAACTATACATTAAAAATACCTTTAAAATTGTCAAGTTTTGAAAATAATTTGAAATATTTTTGTTTTTGCTACCAAAGCTATGCAATGCTTTATTTAGGCTACACGGCGTGTATGTTACATGTCCTCTGGTGCATTTGTCATTTAAAACATCACGTTACTTAGCATTGTTGGAAAAGATTATCTCAAAGGATAATAGAAGGTATTATTGATATTACTTGGCTAAAATGAGCCTGCGTATTAAAAAGCATTTGAAGACATAGGCTGTATTCATAACATTAAGTGTGGTATCACTCCATTGAAATGCTATAATTGATTAGAAAATACCTCGGAGAGTACTAAGCCATATGAACACTATTCTAATCTTTTTTGCTAAATGAAGAGATATATTTCCAGCCTGATATTATCCCGCCGTGATGGAGTTATTATCATGAGTGGATTGGAGATAAACATTTAGGATGATTGGAGTAACCTGGATCTCCACGTCACTCATTCATACACTTCCACTTCCATCAGACTGAAAAGCATCTGTGTCAAAGCCTCACAACATTTTGCGTTTTGGACCAGGACCTATATTTTATTGAACAAATAATAATAATAATAATAATAATAATAATAATAATTTTTTTTTGGGTAATGAAACTGCATAATCTCGGGTTCTACGGGTTCTTGTGAGATATAATAAAACTGTGCAGCACCGAAGACAATTTACAAATGTAAAGCAAATGCTGATGAACCAGAATAAAAAGCAAAAATGCCATCAAACTGCTTTTTAAACAGACACCAAGTTGGATTAAAATCCCAGTTTTCTGTAGTGAAGTGTCACGTTATTTAAATGACAGATTGACTCGCGTTGAACATGCCTATACTTTTGCATTAGAACAGAATAACTCATTGCATTTCTTGGGACATTTGGTAGTCTACACAGTGCTGTGTTTTGTCCCCTGAAAGCTGGCTATTTGATAAAAGCATGCATGCATGGCTGGGGCCGGCAGGGGGAAAGAAAGGCGAGTTTGAACCCCTATTTTGCAGGAGGAGGAGGAGGGGAAGGGGGACATTCTCAGGTCTAATTGCCATTTCTCTCATTTTTTTTTTCCTTCTCTCTTTCCCTCCCTCCCTCCCCTCCTGGCTTCTTTTCTTCTCCAGGCTCCAACACCAAGCAATAGGACCGAGCGGTATGAGGTCCCTGTCAGAGGCCGGCCTCACCCCTCACAGCTCGGCAGAGTCGCCGTCAACCGCGGCCAGTCCGACCACCAGCGTTTCCAGTATGGCAGAAAGAGTTGATACTGGGACGTCCATCCTGTCCGTCACATCCAGCGACTCGGAGTGCGATGTATGATACGGAGTGTGGGGGTGGGGGGGGGGGGGGGGGGGGGGAAACACACAAAAACAAAAACAAAAAGAGAAATATTTACAGGGGAAAATGGACCTGAGAGGAAGAAGAAAAAAAAAAAAAGACTTATGAAATATCGCGGATGAAAAAAGGACCGATTGATATAAATATTAAAATAAAAAGAGATAAAAGCACGTCGTTTTTTTTTTTTTTTTTTTTTATTATAAAGCGCTTTCAAAGGACCCACGCCTCCCCCTCCTCTTCATACCCCCACGCCACCACCGCCACCACCACCACCAACACCACCACCACCACTACTACTAGACTACTTGCATGATGTCTTTTTTTATTTTTTTTTGTTTTGTAATCAGGGAGAATAACCTGAATGCAAGAGTTTCCATCAGGAACATCGATCAGAGGGAATAAAAACAGATCGTCTTGCTGTCTTTTTTTTTTTTTTTCCTTGTCCTCATCTCCGTTTTAAATCCTGATGATGATGATGATGATGATGATGATGATGATGATGATGATGATGACGGCGAAGCAGCCGCCATGCAGACAAGATGCAATCCTGTTTTTTTTTTTTTTTTTTTTTTTTTTACTTCTGTTCATCAGACAATCATTTTAAGTCGTAAGCACCTTTTTAAATACACTTCTGTCACTGCCTGTGTGGGGTACATGGTCAAAAAAAAAAAAAATGTCGAACGGAACCGTTTATGACTGTATCAGATTTTTATTTTCAAAATTTTATATTGAATTATGTATATCTCAAATAATGCGATCATTCTCCCCGGTCTGTAATATACGTGTAGAAATATGCTTGTACATAAGTAATGCTCTCCCCCGTCTCATCCTCTTTTCTATCCCTTCCTCACTTTTCTTGACTTGGTGTTCCTACATAAAATATTTGTCAAAACTTACAACTGAAGTGCTCTAGGCGTTTTTGTTGGTTTTTGGCTGTGTTCTGGGGGGTTGATAATGAGATATGTTACCAGTCACATTTATGCAAAAGAGAGAAAAAAAAAAATAATAATAATAATAATGAAAAGTGGAATTGCTTGTTATTACTACATTGAATCAAGTCTGCAGGCTGCCCCCCCCCCCCCCCCCCCCCCCTCCTCTCTGCCGCCCCAGGGTCGCTCAAAGCGCTTATTTACATTATAGCCTATTCAATGTTTCTTTCTTGCGTGGTTATTATGTTAATGTACCATACATTTCTAAATCAAATACAGTATTCAATTTGCTATACCTCTATGCATGATGTCTGTCTCTCCATCCGATGGCGGATAAGGGCATTGATAAGTGGCTAAACACATGTTCATATTGGGTCATTATTGGATTGTGGAGGCATTAATGCTTGCCTTGGCTTATTATTGCGTCCCCGGACCAGGTTGTGCACTCAGCGGGCTGAACTCACCTAAAAAGGAGTTTGGTTTTTTTTTTTATTCCCGCAACAGAGTAACTATTCATCATATTGGTGTAAACTGTTTGGTCTTTTACGGTGACGAAACGCTGCATTAAAATGTTTTAGATTTTATTTTCCAGAAGTCATACTTTACCCCCCTTTTCCTAATTTATCATTACACTCCTGTTTCTAACCAATGTGATGCAGGTAATATATATATATACATATGTATATATATATATATGTATATATATATATATATATATATATATATATATATATATATATATATGAATATATATATAGGACTGCCTCCGTATAGTCTACTGCACACATTCTGGCAAACGTCAACATCATGCAGCACTTAAAAATGTGAGTGCTATTTCCCCTTTTGTTTACCGTTGCTAGTGAATACAGAAATTAAGTAAACGCGCCATTAAATGGGCTAATCACGATGGGACTCCTCCCCTGTCCCAATCTCCCATTGTGGGCCGCTGAAAAGAGCTTTTCTTCTTCGGACGAGAACCATTTCCCCCTCCAAAAAAAAAAAAAAAAAAAAAAAAAAAAAAAAAAAAGGGGCTTTCTCTCCTGCAGTCCCTTTTCCATCTAAATCCCCAACCAATTATGCTGCAGACTAGGGCACATTTGCTATGGGACACTGTTGCAGGAGCTATAGTTTAGTTTGGATGGATGGAAAACACTTGCTGGAAGATTCTTGCTTCCTAAAAGGCAGAGCTGAGTAAAATGTAAATAACCAAGAAATAAGGTCGCTGTGTTTGGGAGTGTTGCAGTCGTGTCCTTTTGCAAACAGAAAGTAGGACAGAGTGCTGCTGCTTGGCTCAGGGAGACTGTGGGAATATTAGAACAGTGAAAACCTGCTTTGGTTCTTTTAGTTCTTGACATTTGATTATAATAAGACAACTGAAACTTTACTGCCTCCCGACAAGTGTAACACAAGTGCTGCAGGCCTGCCGTGGTGTCAGGATGTTCAGATATTTTTTTTTACAGGATGTTTTGGCAATTTTTTTTGTGCAAAGTCTGAAAGCTTGAATACAAAACACTTTGTGTGCGTGTGAATAAATGCGCACGCAAAAGGAGCTGTAAGATCATATTTAACATTCAGAATAGAGACCAGGATACCAATTCTTTACACAAATGTGTGCCTTTACTCACACTCATTTGTTAATGCAATGGCTACAAGTTATTAACAAAGCAGGCAATGGGCACGGGTGTGTAAAAAAACAACAACAAAAAAAAAAAAAAAATCTAAATTAAATCATAGCTCATAGAAACAGTTGTTAAAAAATAATTGATTTAGTGAAAAGTAAGTGAAATCCAGTTTGAAGAAAGTTGACATTTGTATAAATAGCAGAGCTCCAGATACTTTAGATCTGACTATGGATTATGTTGTTCTCCTCCGTAATGTTATCAGTCTCCACTGGAGGAAAACGTGCGCATAAGCTATACGTGCATGCGTAAGTCTCCCTCAGACGGATACCAATCAAAACACAAAAACAAGTGTGTCCACAGCTCCAGCCTCTGCGACTCAACAGGCCTGTGATCCTGAAACAAACGCAGAGCTCAGCTCGGCCGAAACACACCGCCGCACTCACTGCCAGTCGATTGCAAATGAGGTAAATCTGTATCATATTTTAAAACCCATTCCGGGTCTTAAATCGGCCTGCCAGAGACAGATAGGCCCTATCAAGAGCACCGAGGGGCCACGGCACCACCACCAGACCCTTATCACACCACCACCCCCACCCACCCCCCTCCCCTCCTCTCCATTTACGCACTCCACAAGTTTTATTGGCAGCGACAAGTCCCGGCTATGATTGAGATTAAATTAATCGTAAACTGAAGAGCGTTTTTTATCTGCAGAGGAGGACACGAGGATTAGAGGTCTATCTGAGAGATGGAGCCACAGATAGGGACTCATGAATACGAAACGAGCCGTGAATGGGCTTCAGTTACGTTCATTATCCCCAAAAGGCTCTGGAAACGCAGCGTAAACATCCAGATAGAAATAAACTTTAAATTACTTGAGAGAAAAAAAAAATTGAATGAAAGTGTTTGTTTGAAATTATGTGTGAAAAAAAAAAAGTCAGCTAAAGATTGAAACTTTTGCCTTTTTGCACCGTTCATTCATACGTCCGTTATATGCAAATAGTAATTGAAAAAATAGTATATTCATAATGTATTTCCATAAATGCGCCAAGAAACTATGTGTTAAAGAGACATTATAGGAATAAGACGCCATAGGATATGACACACACACACACACACACACACACACACACACACACACACACACACACACACACACACACACACACACACACACACACACACACACACACACACTAAGGTCAAAGTTTTATTGAATATAGTATTATTATTTTTTTAGAGTTGGGTATGTTTAACCATGGAAATGAAACTCACGCACATGATTGTCCTCGCTTTAAACATTTGTAGGCCAGAGTGTGTTGGAGTGGCAGCAGTAAAAAAAAAAAAAAAAAAAAAAAAAAAAAAAAAAAGTGCTGGAAGTGTGAGTCTATCTGTTGCCGGCTGGGGTCATTAACAGTGGGGGAGCTCTTGTTCGTGATCTGTCAACTCAAATATGGATCACAAGACAAAGGAACTTAGCGAGGAGTAATCTCTGTGTGTGATACTTTCATGAGAGTAAACGAGAATGTGAGACAAGTGCGGCAACAATGGAAACTCACATGTTTCTTTTTTTTTTTTTGGTTTCTTTTTTCTCTTTTCGCTTCCTAAAAGTTGTTTGGCATGTTAACACACATAAAGACGATAATATATTATTTGTTTCCATGACTTCCAGATTTAAAGTTTAAAGTGATTTAAAAGTTTTTTTTCCAAAGAGGAGAGAAACACACGTGAGTAGTCTACTGAAAAAACACACAAAGATGTTTTTGGGTTTGGATTGATGGTTGTTGTTGGTTTTTTGGGGGGTTTTTGCGCAGCGATGATCCGATTAGAGGTCATAGTTTACCTTCCTTTTCATTTCAGCCCACAACATCTTGTATACCGAAGTTAATGCAGGCACTGTCAGTCCAACAAGAGGGGGAGGAGGAGGAGGAGGAGGAGGAGGAGGAGGAGGAGGAGGGGGGCTATTAAGCCGGAGTCTGGCGGTGAGAAATACTTGCCCTGCCCTGTTTTTTCTCGGATTTCCCCGGTTAACTGAGCACAACTTTCCCATTGGTGTGTATTCATGCAGCACCCAAAGAGCACCACTTTCCCTATAGCCTCGGCAGCGCGGCCGTCGCTGCAGGAATGAGAAGGGGCCCTGTGGACTAAACTTTCTGCTCTCACTGTCCCTTCTTCAATAGGTAAGACGGGGCTGCAGCATTCCTCCTGACTGAGAGGGTAATTTATACTAAGTTATAAGACCACGACCTGCCATTATGCGTTACAGACGGACAGCTACTGTTCTCCCCCTTCTAGGTTATTATGGGAAATATTAGCAGCAATTAAGGCATCCTTGTAAAAGGTCAAAACAAAACGAGTGTGCATTAATTACACCGAATATCTTTCACCTGACCATGACCCCCTTATATCACAATTAACTGCAACACATTTGAGAGGAATTACAGAATATAGTTCCAGCCTCTGACACGATTTTTAGTAATATTAAAGGGGTTATGAGAGTTGACCATGAAGCAACATAAACTCAATAAACTCAGCTGAAAAAACAGTTGCATCATTTGGTTGCAAACAGGTAAAGGTCGTGAGAGGTGTGACACGTTTAGAGGCCTCCTATCATTTCGATTAGGCGCGTCCGTGTCCGATGCGCGTACATTGTGCGCGTTTTTTTACCAATGCCAGGCGCCGTGCACCTGCTGCTTGTTGTCAACTGATCAACCCCCCTCCCAACCCCATCACACTGTCTCTGACACTCACCATTTATCACACACACACACACACACACACACACACACACACACACACACACACACACACACACACACACACACACACACACACACACACTCTCTTAAGGGCAGCGTTTGTATTAAATTGTAATTTACAGGATCAGCGGTGTATGGATTTCATTATATGTGGGCTACCGTACAGACAGATGGGATCATACTCTCTCTCTCTTTCATAGCCAGGTTGGGAGGTGTGTGTGTGTGTGTGTGTGTGTGTGTGTGTGTGTGTGTGTGTGTGTGTGTGTGTGTGTGTGTGTCAAGAAATACTTCAGTCTAATGCTTATTAGTGTGGACTGCCATTGCACAAGCCTCATCTTTTTAAAACAAGCATAACATGAAAGCAACCCAACTCTGGCTTACTCAAGCGAACATGACCACCCCAACCCCAACCCCCCCCTCTCTCTCTCTCTCTCTCTCGAGCGCGCCCACGTGCACGCGTATAGCCTTACACGGACAGCACATATGGAGGTTGTGTGTGTGTGTGTGTGTGTGTGTGTGTGTGTGTGTGTGTGTGTGGTGTGTGGTGGGTGGGGGTGGGGGTGCAGGCTGTGATCTCTCGCCTTGTGCACACCGAGTGGACAGAGGGCTGAGCAGCTTAAATAGAGCCCCAGCACCTGTGTTTTCTACCGCCGTTCTCAGGCCTCCTTAGCATGGCACGGCACGGCACAGCACTGATGTATGCAACGAGAACCGTTACACACACACACACACACACACACACACACACACACACACACACACACACACACACACACTAAGGTTGTGTGGGAGTTTATCTTCAGAATAAAGCTACAATGAATAATTACAATGAATTCGTCCATATTGTGGGTTTACACGCTGCCCCCCCCCCCCCCTTTGCCACCCATGTTTATAATTAACCAACATAAATAGACATCTTTTTAACCAAATGTGCTCATCAATAAACACAATAATGAATCACATCTTGGTTTTATATATGAGGTCATTTAAAAGTTTAAAATCAAGTATCTCTGCTGCAATGGTCCATGTTTTTTTTAAAAGCAGATTAAAGAAACACAATTGGTTAAAAGCTACTTTCGCCTTCAAGAACAAACACTAAATCAGCCTCCATCCTTTTTCTCTTGTTTTTGGTGCGTTTTGGTGACACATCCCCCCCTTTACTCCCCCTTTTCCTTCCATGAATTGGTGATTGTTCCCTGCACTGGTGCTGGAGGCTATTGTCTGTCAGCTGGAGCTCCAGTCTGCTCTGGTACTGAAAGCACCGGATCAACCTGGACACGGACACCCGGTCCCGCTATGCCCACAATCCTCACACATACACTCATTTTTCCATCCGAAAACGTGGTTCCAGGTCAAAAACGTCAACTGGCACAATGACACCAAAGGCCTTTTTACATTAGACTGCATCTTTCTTTCTTTTTTTAAAGAAATAGATGATTGGGTGGACTCTAGTCTACACCTCAGAAAAATCAAGTGGTCTCTGTTATTGTCTTACTCCCAAACCAAAACTGAAGTAACTGACAAGTAAAAATGAAATTACATTGTTATAAAACGGCTGTTAATGTATCAGATAGCTAAATATATCACCTCAAACTGGTATAATGTTCTGAGAAAAATCATCATGGTATCATAGTTTGACCAAAGCAGGACATTTGTTATGTGAAACATATTAAACTGTCAGCCAATTACAGATGTTAAGGCACAAATCATATTCTTAATGTGTGTTATTGTAACAGAAGGGAACTCAGCATCATATGCATTGGAGCCTTACATGTAAAATATGCATTGCACCATATTGTTTAAGCATGTGTGATCGGCCTAATATGTGACACGCCGTTAAAAAAAACACAACAACGTCGGCTTTACACGGGGACACGCCTCCTTTTTGTGCCCATGCACTTAACAAAAGGTCGGGGATTGACTGAGGCCTGGATGTCCTTATCAATTTAACCTCCATTTACAAAGCTATAGGATGGATTACACGGGATGCCCAGCTCACCAACAGCCCCGACCAGAGGGAAGTCTAGGGGCCCGCAGTGAGGGGACAGCGGCAGGGGGGGGAAAGCGTGAGTGCTGAGTGGAGCAGAGAGCCAAACGTGCTCCTCGACTGCCATCTAGCGGAATCCTGTGGAACAAGCATGACCCCAAAGCATGTCCAAACTGTTCCTTTCCTTTCAAGGGGCCTCCAAAAAGAAAGGCAAAGATACACTAAACCTGTTCTAGATTATTGTTGGTTTTTTTGGCTTCTGCATTAAATTAAATGGGAACACTTGAGATATCTTATGCATTACTTTACATTTCCCCAAACATGTAAGGCTGACATGTTTGGTGTTTGAATAACTGGCAGCTCAACATGAGTATGTTCTGATGGAGCCAGCAGTATAGTAAGTGTTTTTACCCCTAACGCTGCCTGGCTATGTTCCACAGCATAAAGGCAGGACCACTGTTTCAGCTAGGACATCCATGTTAAATCCTCCTCGTGCTCTATAGTTAATGTCAATGTGAGCAGGAACATACATCTGCAGGCATGCACTGCAGGGACAACTGCAGACCGGTGATGTCATGCTGCCCACACACATACGCATATACACTGTACAGGGCACATTCATTAAAGTTTCATTGCATGAAAGTCAAATGATGTTGGAACACTGAACCGGCCTCTCCATTTAGTTCTAGATCAAGGATTCAGACGCCCAGAGAGTGTAATGGAAACCCCGATCCCTGGTTAATTTTTCAAAACTGATACCCAGAGTTTTACTGAGGCCGCCAAGGAGCCAAGTGACTGACTGGTGTGTCCATGTGTGTGTGTGTGTGTGTGTGTGTGTGTGAGGGATGGTTGGCCTGGTGGTGAGGAGGGGAGGCATAATGGTGTCCGCTGGAGCGCGGCCTTTTAGAGTTTAACTCCCCCTATTATGGAGAGCCGGGGCAGTGGGAGGAAGAGGACAGAGAGCCGGCAACAGAGAAGGTTTCACTGTAAATGGACAGTAAAACGCTCGAGGCAACTACGCTTCAATCCGACCATTAAATCTTTGTAGGAGGAGAAGGGTATGTCGGCATGTTACACGCCATAAGCAATATCTTTTTCATTTCACTTTGTACTCACTCATATGTCCTAAAACGGTTTCAGCCTGATGTCAGGATGAGCGTATAAGCAAACTTTAACAGGGGTCACTGGAGTCGGTTTACGCTTCCACCAGCTCAGTGGGTAGATGGAGATACGTCCAACGTTCACAGGCTTATTAGCTAATAGAGCCTGGAGGTGAAAAATGCACTTTGGGAGAAAATGATCTGTGGACTTCCTTTTAAAAGCCTGTACATTATAAAAGGCCCATAGAATGAGAATAGCCAGATGGAAAAATAAATGGAATATTTATAAATCAAGGCAAACTGAAAATACTGCACTCTGTGGTAACATAAGGAACATACCTTAATACTGTATGAGAAGACAAATTAAAGTCTCCTCATCTTTTATTTTCCATTGTCCACGTCCATCCTCACACATTCAACTCCCTTTGTCCAACTGAAAGGTTTTGCTTGTCATAGCTGCTCTCAGATGGAGATTAACCATCTGGAAAAAAAAAAAGGGAGAAAGTTTAATGACATTCCTGTTTCAAATTCACGCTTCGCAATTCATTGTCTATGAGAGCATCTACTTAAGAGGTGCATGTAAGATGTACCTTGCTGGTTAATAACCGGCCCAGGGCTCTGGAGGCCGCTCGGATGAAGCGTGCTGTTTTGTCCGACCACTTTTTCTATTTTTAATAGGTTCCAGTACACGAGTCGGTCGTGGAGTATCTTTAAAGCTGCTCTTTAAAAAACGGCCTCTGTCCCGAGGTGGCCTCCAAAACACATGCATTATTGAAGCATGCACCGGCCTTGTCCTCCGCACTCCCTTCACTCAGTCCAGTTCAGCAAGCACCAGCAGCTGCACAGCTCCCATAAGAGCCGGGCGAGGAGAAAAGAGAACACAGCCCGAGTTGTTCAGAGCTCAGAGACCCGATGTATGACTGTGGAGGTGGATGAAAAGACGAACGGTTACAGGTCAAAACACCAAATATCTTTCACAAGTTCACAATGTTCCTAAAGCTCAGGTGTTGATGTTCAGCTCAGGAATGTTGTGAAGCTCATCAGGGAGGTGATTGATTCTATAATAGTAAATATGATTACACAGAAACATCTATATCACACTTACATTGCTCATGAGGAGTTTATACATCACAAATATTAGCAACAATGGCAGAAAAAGCTACAGAAATATCTAAATTGGTCTTTCTTTTGAAGAAGATACGTTGACAAATGATTCATCTAAAACTCGAAATCTTTATAAGGAATATACTGTATAATGTAATAATTTAGTTTTAACAATATGCTGTTCTTAATCTAACATCAAACTTTTGGCTTTTATCAGTATCTCCCCTGCACACACACACACACTATCAATACTAAATGTGCACTCGCAGAGAACTGAGAGAGGGCAAAGGGAGAGGTTGAGAGCTGTGTAAATGGTCAATTGGCTTAACTCAGTGGTGTCTGTTCTCGGTGTGACGATGTCAGTGGGCGATGTGCAAATGTGCACTCTTTTGATTTCCCTGATGTAATCCTCCACAGAGTACTGGTGGCCTATAAAGCCCCCGGGAGGAGAGATGAGTGGGACGGCAGATAGTGTTTGTTCTGGGATTAAGATATCACTTCCTCCTGTTCATTCATTCAAATGTCACATGCATGCAGAGTGTAAACACTGTATGTGTGTGTGTAAGTGCGTGTGTGTGTGTGTGTGTGTGTGTGTGTGTGTGTGTGTGTGTAAGTGTGTGTGTGTGTATGAATTCACACACAGGAACATAATCTTGTATTCACACTCTCTCTCTGAGTCCGTACTTGTAGAGCATGCATCCGTCTCATTATGTTACACTGCCATCTAGTGATCTAGAACAACTCATATTTACTTAGAAAAACCAAAATGCAAACTTTTTCCACACTGAAATAATGAGTTACATTACTTGGAACTCATTTATGACATTGCTAAAGAAGGATCGTTTGACTAAGGAGAACTTTCAGATTGATGCATAATTTCATGTCACATGATTCTGCCGCTGTTTTGTTTTGTGACAGTGCCATTTAAAGACATGTCTACCGAATGAAAAGTATATTTCAAAATAAAGTTTCATCACAAAAACAACTTATTATGATCTTATTATGAGTCTCATCAATCTCAAGTATTTATCATTACAAATGTTTTTAGTGGGTCACAGCTTGATTGTCATTGGCAACATTAGAACCACTTTACCCAGATTAGCGAACCTCTGACATATAGGTGGAGATAAATAATACATCCCAAAATTAGTTCTATAATCTTGTGTGTCAGCAAATTATGATGGAAAAAAATTCTGTGCCACATTTTGGTCATTGTGTATTTTCAAAAACACAATAAAATACTCAAGAATTAAACACTGGTCTGAATTTACAGAGGCCTGGAATTATTTTCCCCATTGCCTTGTAATGCAAACATGAGTCTAGCAATCATGAAGAGACACCACAAGGGGTCATCATGAGTCTCGATTCATCAAATGAAGTGAAACTGAACATAACAAAAGAGTGACAGACTACATTACATGGAAAACTACTCACCACTCCACTCTAAAGAACACACAGCCTTTCCTGTTGTCTATATCAGCCTTTAATGGCACGCATGGCTTCTTGATCCATTCCAGTAGTTACACATGTGTGTGTGTCAAGTCAAGTCAAGTGTACAATAAATTACAAATGGTGTATACAGAAGCTTTAAGGTCACTGACACATACCCCACCCCTCTATGCCAATACGTCTCATTGTGTAGTGAACTTATACCCGTGGCATGTTTTCTGCATTTCTCACTACAAAATTGCTTTGGCTGAAACCCAGGAGCGTTTGAAGTGCAGTGGAGAAGCTACTCAAGCAGCAAGTGAACAGCAACAAAGCAAAAAAAAAAAGAGACTTCAAGCAGCTGCCACTGCGGAAGAGGAAGACGAGTATGAGAACACAAATGAAAGGAGAATGTGGATTTGTGAGACATTTAGTCCTATCGTGCTGACATTATACCCACCTGTAATATTTTATCTGCTATCAGACAGCATCTTCTCCACCACTTTGTCTTATTTCGTCACAGAACTTGTGAACTTTCAGTTAATAAAACATAATCCAGCTGCTCTGAAAGGCGACAATCCACTGCACGCATGAGATACGTAGGCCTGTTTGTGCAAGTAAGCTCTTCTCAGCTTTCTTTGATAAACAAAAGTTAAAGTAGATTTACAGACTGCCACCACTTGATGTAACGAACTTAAAATACTTTTTTTAAAGAGTGCTACTTTTAATAGCATGTGAAACTTGATCTTGAGACTTGAGAAAAATTTCCCTTCACATTTGAGCAGGCCATAGTAGAATATGCAAATAAAAACACTTTATTTGCATAGCAATCCATTATCCTGATGCAGTGGTCTAACAGTAATTATAACATGAAACACAGTGCAACTTGGATAACAAAAAAATCAGCAATGTCTAAATCGGGCTAAAGTTGTACTTGTAATAGTTTTGTAGGTGTAGATCTTTAAGACTCTCATCAACCCTATTAAAATGCATTTATTGTTTTTTTATCCTTTCTTTTCAGTTGAAGTTTTGTATTTCCTGTATGGTCAAACAAGTGTGATACCTATAAAGAAAAATGTTAAAGACGATAACATATAACATGGATTAGAAAAAACACTTTACATCTTCACACCTATGTCAGGTTTATACATAGAGATCAGTGGCGCTAACTATATAAACAGATGAATTTGTTTGCTCATTTATTCAATCCAACCTTTATTTATACAGGGTGTTCCAATATGACCTCTTTTACTTTCCTTTGTACGAGTGCCATGTATACACAGGACAATAAAAGGAGAAGGGTGACAAAACAACTTTAATTGTCTGTATAGTTAGCTCCACTTAACTCTCCGTATCAACATGACGAAGGTGTGTGGATGTTTTCTCAACCCATATCATTTTTTTTACTGATCACTTTTTGCCTCACCACAGAGCACCTACTGTTGAATCCAATCCAAGCTGTGTTTCCTTTTATGTTGTGTGTTCATCACTGTTATCAGGCTCTTGTTTCCTTCTCTACACACATGCAGTTACACTTTCTGATCACCAGGCGGAAGCAGCGTTCAGCTCAAACACGTTTTTTTGAACTTTTCAGTCTCTCTGCCCAGAACTCTGCTGCTTCCCCCATCCCCCTAAATCATGGAGAAAACCAAACAGTTACCTTTCATCACGTCCTTTCTGAGGTTTTGTTTCTCTTCAAACAAATGTACACAGCACTAAGTGGAGTGAGCACAGTGTGTGTCTGTACAGTGTGTGTCTGTACAGTGTGTGAGTGGAGGAGTGGGGTTTCATGTCTCAGGTCACTGTGTGCTTATTGGTGCCAGGATCATATAAGTTTGTGTTTATGAAGCAGATGCCTTCATTTATACTCACCTCATCTTCCATTTCTCCTCCATTTACAGATTGGTTGCTATGGTTACAACCTTCCCATTTCAGATGATAGTAATACATGTAAAAGGCCGCTCTCCACAAACAGAAGGTGGTTTACAGAAGGACAAGGGGTAAGGGATTGAAAAACAAATTAGTTTTGATGGTATATACAGTTTGCCCCTGAACTGTTGCTCACCTAACTGTAACGGTTAATAAAGATATGATCTATAAATTACATACTGTACCATCCACTATAGCCCACTATACACCTTGCATGCAAAATATTGTCTTATAATCACTCACACACACACACACACACACACACACACACACACACACACACACACACACACACACACACACACACACACACAGTGTACTGAGTCAACGGTCTGGCAGGTTGGACTCGTTGGAGTGTTTTGCTGGAAACAGATGAACCTGAACTGTAAACACATACACAGTGTGCACAACCAACAGTAATACTGATTGATCGAAATTAGAGTTACCCTTCCACCGCTCCCGAGTTGGAACAGACGACGGCAGAGCAGGATGTGATGGAGTTGCATAACCTTTAATTACTTCAAGCAACAACGGAACGCATTTTCAGAAGAGAAACAAAGACTGAAAAGATTAGGACTATGTTATAAGATTAAACTAAATGGGGCAGTAATTATTGGCAAATTATGTTGTGATTGAAATACTTGGAAGCTGTTTTTATGTTAATAAAGCACAGAGTTTAAACTAATTAACAAGGTCAGTTATAAAACACATATAGCAGCAAATATCTAGTTATGAAAAACAAAATATATTTTAAGTTGGAATTGCTTCTGGCACTTATTTATTTATTCTGTCATTTGTCTTAAAGTAGGCAGCCAAAGCATCTAACTGATACATCTGAATTCATTGTAACAGCATGCAAAACTTCTCAGGACGTAGACAAGAAAGTAAATAGAGATCAGCAACTGAGGAACAACGGACACATTTGTTGTGAACCTAAGAAGTCAAAATTTAGAAAAAAAACAACAACTGTAAGATTAGTTCAAACTATAAAAAGACCCTAAATGTAGTACATTGACATTTTAGTGATCATATCCTTTGTGATAACATTTTTAATTACACTCCATCAGTGTTTTATTCAGTGTTTATGTTCTTAGCGTCATGCTTTGCCAAATATGTTGAATGCTGCCATGTTTGACACATTTGAAGACTCATCTTTAAAAACTGTTTTTTTACTGTTTTTTTCAGATCACTGCCTTTTCAACCTTTAGTAAATTAATATGGACGGTTGAGGAAGTTTAAAAAACAACCGATAAATAAACAAAGCATGTGTCAAAAGCCTGACAAATTGTACATCAACATTTTTAGGTTATTGTAATATCAGATGACTACTACTAACAATAATGAAAAGGGGGACTAACTTGATGAATGGACTCGTTTCACAATAATTTATCTGAGTGACACTCTGTGCTGCTAGTTGATATAACATCAAGTAAAAGAGCTAGATAGGCCGAACGTAAAATACAGCCCGCTATGAAAATGGTGTGCATGATTTAACCTGCCCTTTGGTTTTTCAGAGTGAACACCCAGTGAAAGCATAAAGAATGGTGTAGTTAATCTTTCCGCTGGACAGATTTAATGGAACGGTGTCAAGTGACAATAGCTGGAAAAGCCATCTGAGTGAACCTAATGCGATCAGAAAAGCCTGTGTCTGTCTCCCATCTAGAAATTTACAGTAAGGAGGAAAAGCCCAGGTGAGCCCTTTTTTTAACCCCGAGTGTACACACACACACACATACACACGCACACACACGCACACACATCAGCAGCACGCCATACTAACTACACTACATTACACTTTGTTCTTCTTTACCTTTTACATCACAACACATGCTCAAACAAAGTAACACATAAAAATAAAAAAAATCTATAATAAATCTAAAAAGTTACACATTTTACTTAAAATCCCTGTTGTGCATTTATAAGCAGTATATTATATATAAATAAATTGCTTATAACACACTATAATGTAGTTGTAAGCAGATAAAAATGTTAGTTAATGGATTTGTCAACAACTGAAACTCCTCCAGTGTTTAAAACAGATAATAAATGAAAATATAGTACAGTGTTTAAATTATATAAAATATATCGTCATGGGAACAATGATCATTTCTGGTAAATACTGAAAATGAATAATTACTTAAAATGTCCTTTGTGCCCAACTACATTATAGTGCGTTGAAAACCATTTATTAATACTTGTGTACTGCTTTTAAAATGGTACGACTTAAAGTAACTGTTGTACTGTTTTGAAATAAAGAAGCTAAAGAAGTTCAGTGTTTTACTCTGGCTGGTGTGTCTCTGCTTGTCTCGGGTCTCTGGAGTTGGCTGCAGCGATGGGAGTCAGGACGTGGTCTGCCAGGTGACCTTTCACTCGAGCAAAGGGCACCCGCAGTGTGCTTATGTATTTGTGAGAGTGTGTGTTTTGTAACAGAACGCGTCCAGCACACAGGGAGTGCATTAATGCTCGTACTCCCCTGGCCATATCTCTCTCTCTCTCTCTTTTTTTGACCGTAACTCTACACCGTGCACTCCCCCGACCCCCCCTCCTCCTCCTCACTCCCCAAACCCCATACTGTTTTATCCTGTTTTATGGGACACACCTGATACACTTAAAATGCATAATGGCTGAGCAGAGGCCGAAAATCAACGTGCTCATCAACAAACATGCCACTGAGTTTGACCTCAGAGTGTTGTTAAATTACAGGGAAACCCAAAATAAAGACAATAAAATGTCTTGGGAAAATTGCAAAGTAAGCATTTACAATGGTAAGATTTTGTCAAAAGCTTGCTTTTTATTTATTCATTTAATTATTGATTATTTTGAATAGTCAGGTTTATCAGACCAAATGTGTAATTCTGGACTATACTAAATAAATATTAATGGTATTTTCAAAGATTTCTTTTTTAAACCACCATTAACAGAAAACACTAATATCTTTAATTTAGTAGTGACAACAGGTTCCCAACCTGTGTTTTTACATTTTTAAACTCAAGTTTTAAGTTTTTTTTTTGCCTTTTTGAGCGAGGTTTTTAGTAATATAAACCACCATCATGCTACTGATGAACTATTCTTCTGTCTGTCTGGGTGTTCTGGGTATATTTGCATGATTTTATCTATTCATCTATGCCTGAGAGCACTGACCCTGTGCTGCCTGTCAGCAATACTGTATCAGAAACAGACCACCTGTGAACCATTTTCATTTTTATTTGAATCCATATTATATTTAAGGGGAGCCCCAAACACCGTCAGCTCAGCATGCACTGTTCACCATATACTGTGGGTTTGTTTCACTGGAGCTTTTCTCCTTAAAATTATTTTAATAAGCTATGTAATAAACATTTTTAAAGATGTTATGATACAATCTAACTCTCTGGGTTATGGAAAAAACTAAACATATAATGTGCATTTTGTTTTATAGTATATTGTTATAACTTATTCTGATGAAAGGCTCTACGGTAGAGGGGGAATTTTGTGTATTTTGGGACATTTCATTTTGGAGCAAGATGTTTACTGTGCAGCTCTTCTTTCACTATCAAGTTGTGTTTTTTTAGCTTATCAAAGAGGAATTTAATCACATTCCACAGAACAGTGTAATCTGTGTTGATGGGAAGTCTGCTGTTACCTACAGCCAGAAGAAAGGGAAGCAATTGTATTTTTGTTAACTGTCAACTGAGGTCGATGTGAGTTCAATTCAGATACAGTAAAAGTGACTAATCACATTGGATGGAAGGGAGCGATGTCTGCTATTTAGAAATTCAAGCCTGACTGCAAAATATGGTATTTTTTTAAGTAAAAGTCAAGACCTTACTAAACTGAAACATAATGCAGGTTTAAATAAAGTGGTATCGAGTTGATGTGGAAGGCCGCAGTGAAAAGTGAGCATTTAATGATAGTGATGGTGCAACCGGTTGATATTCCTCTCTGTCGTCTGACTCAAACAGTTTACATTTTGCAGTCACAGCACATACGTTTTGTGAATCCCAGCTGTCCTACTCCCTTGTTAGTGCAACCACCCACCTCTCCAGGCAACAAGTAGCATGAATCGTTAACATAAATATTTGTTGTGTACTGTACTGTCATCCTCACGGGCCACTAAACCTTTAGTTTATGACAATTAACCGGGACAGTGATGGGATCAGAGCTCTGTCAACCTGCTGCACAATCTCGTCTGTAAAACTATTCGGGTCATCTTGAGACCAGTATCATCTTCATTTTTAAAATCGCACAGTGGTTTGACTCTAAGCCTCTCTGCCGGCAGAACAGTGAATATCTTCCAGCTCTGAGGCTGCTGCCATAAAAGTTTGACCTCTGACCTCCCTGAAGGGTTTCTAAGTGAAAAGAGAATTTCCCCACTGGGACCAATAATGTGTCACATTATAACTATCATCACTGTAGCTGACATTTCTACGGAGTGCGTTAACATCACTTAAGAAAAAGTATCTGATGCTTATCATATACAGTTTAAATCTACAATTTAGGTGAATTGAGTGCATTAGATAAGATGAAGGATGGCATGTTCATCCACTGAGGTGAAACCATTTTTCAAACTCTGAACACCTCTACAAATATGTTTTGGTAATGCAAGAAAATGCATTATGATTCGAATTAAAAATGGTTGTTTTCTTACTTAAAATAAAGACATGGGGAGATAAAAGGTTTGTACCTGTAATCACTTTATCAAATTCCCCTGCAGTTTTTATTTTTACTTGCCTATCGATCTGGCTCACTGATTTTTTTTAAATAAGTCATCGATTAAAATCCTCTCTCCTCTTAATAATAATAATAATAGGTTTAGTGAAAAAAATAAATTCGCAAAAGATTTTGAGGGAAACGCCACTTTAAAAAGCCGAGCATAACATAAGCTTCCATTTCTACCCAAACATTATTTTTATTTTAATGTGCGTTTGTGTTACGTGCGTGAAAGATCCAAACACAACAATGAATAATTAATTAAAAATCACAATAGAAATCAGCTAAATGTCTTCTGTATTCTTTTGCCTCTTGTTTAACATCACTATTTATTTTCTCGCCCTATTATGAAATAACCAAACGAAGCTTCCACCCAGATCCGACATCTCCAAATAATAACCGAAAAACTGTTGTGACGAAAAGTTCCGTCATTTTAAATGAGTTTATCTCAACTAAATTGAACATAAGAAACTTTCTAATTAAATTAAATTTGCATGACCTAACGCAAAAAAAAATAGGAATATATTTCTCTGCTATTTTATGCGATAAAAAATGGAAAATATGAAAAAAAAAATGAAGGATAAATTATTCAGTTCGAGGATGGAAAAAAAAAAATACTTTAGTGAACCAAACGTAAAACCATGATATATATTACAATCCGCTGGATGATAATTGAACATTAAAACCACATGCATTATTGTTAGTTTTTAAATAGACACGTTGAATAAATTAAACAACAATCAAAACTCTATTATTAACTAAAGTTGCATTAAAAAAAACAAACATGCGCGTAAAATGCATTTAGTGCTAATGGCTGTGCGGTGATGTAACAGCATGAAGACGATAACAACTCAATCATTTGTTTAGTCGTTGAACAAAAACAGATCTCAGGTCAGAACAACTCTTTATAAAGCCTAATGTTTTATAGCAGAGAATGGATGTGAGCTTTACGAGGCCAATGGCTCCACGTCCTCTAATGGCTTTCTCTCCCTCCACCTCCTCTCCTCCACCTCCTCTCCTCCACCTCCTCTCCTCCACCGCTTGTGTGCCTACAGTTGTTGAACACTTGATGTCTAATCTCCGCAACATCCTCACCCCGCGGTGGAGAGGTGAAGAAGCCCGGACTAGTTCACACCTGTCTGGCACTTTATCCTGCTCACCCCCCCCATCCTCTGCTATATTTGGCCTGAACCTCACACACATCAGCGTTTAGAACCAGAGCGCCTAGTTAGGAGGGTTTTTTTTTTTTTTTTTTATATATTCAGACGCTGGCTGGATTTTTCTAACATCTTCTGCCCAAAAAACAGGTTTAATAGGCTCCCCCCCCCCTCCTCCCCCCCCTCCAAACGCACAGCTCTCTCTCTCTCTCTCTCTCTCTCTCTCTCTCTCTCTCTCTCTCTCTCAGGGGTTACAGAGTTGGTTTGGTTCGAGACCAACTATTCCGTGTCATGTCTCCTCGCGAGCCGCTGAAGTCTTGTTGTGAGTTCACAACCCCCCACGTGCACTCCACTCCAAGTCCTCGTCGTTAATGACAAAGCGCGTGAGCTCTGAGCTGCATGCGCGCGCGTAATTGACCAGAAGCCGTGCCCAACAAAGGTGCGACCGATACTACTCCGCCTCTCACAGACAGGAGAGAGACAGTTCACACACACACACACACACACACACACACACACACACACACACACACACACACACACACACACACACACACACACACACACACACACACACACACACACACACACACACACACACACACAGTGAATCTTTCCTGACCTCCTCTCTTGCTCTCGCATACGCACAGGTACACATTAAATTAATTTACACACACAATTACACACACACACACACACACACACACACACACACACACACACACACACACACACACACACACACACACACAGTGTTTCTTTTGCTGTTGTTTTACGCATTAAAACAAAAAATAGTTCTCCACCCATTATCATGTCAACCTGACAGCCAATCAACGCCGAACTATGAGACACGCTGACAAGTCCTCATCAGTGTGATTTATGGTTTATAATTATGCATGATTGCTATTTTTCCCCCGAATTAATCCGATAATAAACACACACACATCAGCTGTGAGATGAATATTACAAAATAAAGATAAGGCTCCAAAAATATGCCATTGTACTGTTAATATGATAAAAAAAAAAAACAGAAATGGGAAAAAAGTACAATAGAATGTACTGTAGCAGGGGAACATATTAAAGCTACTACTGAAAGTATGAAAGGCAGAAAAATATGTTGTCTTAGGTTTATTCTCGGGCAGCAGAATTGTGGGGGTGGAGGGTGGAGGTGGAGGGGGTGGAGGTGTTGCACGGCTGAAGCTGTTCAAACAAAGTGTCTTCTTTCAACGCCCGGTTCCAGCTCGGTGTTTTCTTTTGCTCCGCCATACGGTACTTTTGTTCCCCTCAGCGGAGCGGAGAGATAAGGTGTCATCACTTGAACATCAAGGTTCCCCCGGTTGGAGAAGCTCGTCTACATTTCGCACAGCTTTGCCTGTAATGGCCACATGCCACAGTCTCTTATTGTCTTAACAAAGCACTAGATTAAGTCTCTCTCTCTCTCTCTCTCTCTCTCTCTCTCTCTCTCTCTCTCTCTCTTGTTTTGTCGTTTTAACATCGGCTATGATCATTTACCTGAACTGTGACCTTAAATCGGTGAACACCACTTGAAAGAAACTGCCATTAGAATAAACCAAATTAAAAACCAGAAACGCAATAATTCAGCTGTTGTGTTTTAAACTATCTTGTCGAATAGACCATTTTAATACAATACAAATATATACATATATATAAAAGGCTATACTATTTTCCTCTCTTCACGTGATTCTAGACTTTAAAACTATTTTTTTTTTAGACGTTCTTGCATTTGTATTTCAACTGCAAAAAGCCAAAGACACCAGCCTGTGAATGAGTTTTTAGGGAGAAACGAGCTGCCCTTGCTGATTAGAAGGTAGATAATCCCGAGCAGGCCAGCAGACTGCACACACATACAGGACAATATCCCCTTTCTTAAAGCAGGCATACGTGTCAAAGCCTAAGCGCTCTTGATTTTGGGGTAATGCTATCTGATTATACATTTCCCCAAAGTTATGAAGGAGCTGCTGGTTCAGCGCACACTGAAAAGGCCAGAGTAAACAGTGAAGCATGGACGTGGACCAGCTTTAAGCCCCACTGGCCGCCTGGATACAAAGTTAAAGTTCGTGTCTGTAATGAATGAACAATTCTGCAATCAAAGCCAGGTTCGCCAAAATGCAATTAGACCCAAACATTCAAATTAAAAGTGCTAAAGAATAAATCAACTATTTAGCAAACTAACCCCATGTGACTGTGTAAAGATTTTACATTTGCTTGCAGCTGCTTTGGTGTTGCAATATCTATATATATTTTTAATATTTTTTAAAATGTCACTCAGCTTGAATGGTTTGAAAATAAATGACAAGGTGACCAGTAGGAGACAAACCGTATACACAGATTGTTGTTTTTTGGGGGGCAAAAAAATAATAAAATAAATATATATATATATAGCAAGAGTCATTCAGAATCAAAGAAGTCCTCCATTTTCAATCCATGGATTGTTTTTCTTTTATTGTAAAGGGTATATGAAACTATAGGTGAATCGTTTTATGTTCCATCATTTATCGCAAAGTTTACATGCAGTCTCTTTCCAAATGAAAATGATAATAATAATAATATCAAGAGATTAAGATATTTCATTTTTATCACGGCTCTTATAAGACACTTGAGAATATCATCCCCCCCCCCCCCCCCCCCCCCCCCCCACCCTCTTTAAAAAAAAAAAAAAAGAAAACCCTGCTTATGGCTCTCTTGTAAAACCCTGTACTGTAAACACAAAGGCGGTGGGGTACACCTTCAACACGGTGCCTCCACCCCTAAAATAACAACGGTAATAGTAACAAGAATTAAGACATTTTATTGTTTTCAACAATATAGCATGTTACGTTATTACATTCCGGTAAAATACTTTTTTTTTTTCTTCTTTCTTTTCCTTTTTTTTTTATAACCTAAACCGACCTCTCTCCGCCTCACCTTTTGTCTGCATCAGCACTGCAACAATGATCCGTCTTAACAAGTCATACTCTCTATGAATATCTTTCCAAATTCCATTTCCCTTAAGCAAATAAAAAAAGGGGAAAAACTACTTCAACAAATCGTAGCTGTTTGAATTCAATTTCTTAAGTGCTCTGTCTCTGAAACCTGTCTCTAGACGATGAAACAAGCGGGAGTTTAATTTTGGAGATAAACGCGCCCACTGGCAGATTCCTCCACCTGTTTAAAAACGACTTTAAAGTGTTGAATATGAGACTACATGCTTTGTTACGGTGGCTGTCTTCAGTGCTCCAGTCTGTTTGCCTCGCACCTTGCCACCAAGTGCTTGAAGCCTCAAAAATTACTTCTCCAAAGAAAAAAAAAGAAAAAAAAAGAAAGAAGCTGTGCTGTCTTGTCTCCCCCTTCTGTGCCGTTTTTAAGAGCCAAGGTCCACTAGATTAGAAGACATAGGGTTCAGTATGGTGTCGTGGTGCAATGAGTGGTGGTGGTGCACCGAGTCTATGCCGCCGGGTACCGGGATGGCGCTGGGTCCCGGCGGGGGTGCGAGGCCGTGCAGGGACTGTAACCCGGGGTTAGAGCCGAGCAGCAGAGCCGGGCTCTGGGACGTGTGGTCCGGGGTGCCCAAAGGTGTCTTATCGTCGTCCGAACTCCCCAATAGAGATTTATTTCCATTCATGGAAGAAGTCAATGGGTTGTGACTATTGCCGTTGGAGTTCTCGTTGTTTTCTCTGCCAAACAAAAAAAACAACAACAGAAAATCACATAATTGTGGTTCAAGTACAAAGAAACTATTGCGACATATCAGCCCGTCTGGAATGGAAATCTGGAGCACAAGTTTTGACATATTTAATAACTAGCCAACTTCATAAATCATTCTAAAAAAATAATATGTAAATATACTACATTTACATATATTTGTGCATTTTTTAAATTCTATAAAAACACACATATATGTGAATTTGAGGAATAACTAACTACCTTGTAGTTGAATTACACCTAATGAGAGTTGAAATTACTCAATATTTAAACTCCCAAGTCTAACACTGAAAATATAACACTTTTGATTTTGCTGTGTAGGCCTACACACACACACACACACACACACACACACACACACACACACACACACACACACACACACACACACACACACACACACACACACACACACACACACACACACTAAGTAAATAGTGTTGTCCATGCTACTGTGTGTAGCCTACTGGGATATTAATAAGGCTGAGCCATATTTACAATAGCCATGTGTAAATATATGTATGTGTGTGTATTACGATCAAATGCTTAGTCTAATGGTTTATTAATGCATTCAGACAATACTGAAATCATTGAAGCAGTGCAGAGAGTTAACTACTGAACCTGCATTAAGTGCCTGTGTTTAGGGTGAACTAATTAAAGCTGTGGGTAAACACGCCTCAGTGCATCTGAATAAATGACAGCTCGAATTATTGCTAAACGTGTGCTTGTCCCGTATGATGTATAGTTCATTTGTTTACCGAGGTGAGTTGGGCTTTTTTTCCTCAGTGGGAAGACATGATTTACGCGGAGCTTTCAGCCCGAATTAGTGGCCAGCGGGGTGAAAGAAGACACCGACCCGGAGGACACCTGACTGGGACACGTCTGCCTGTGTAGCTTCCAAACTTTGAAATGTACAAATGAAAGTCCTGATGAAATGTCAACCGGGGCAGAAATGGAGGCTACACATGCAGCAGGCCCGCCACATCAATTACACCGCAAAACAACTTTTCAACGTGTTCTGAGATGTTTTTTGTTTTTTTTCTATTTCACCTTTATGTTCTCTCCAGTATCTTTTTTTTCTTTTCTCTGATCCTAATGTCAAAGTGAAATTTCATGTTATAATAAGTGTGATTAAAACATAAAAGTGGCATAAATGCAACGTTTAGAGCCTTGTAATTTACCTGACGACAAAGCCTTTCATTTTCTGCCTTTCAACTTTTACGCGCGGCCTGCACAATTATCACAAACACACCAAACACACAATGGGACGTGAGTTTATTGAAGACAAAACTATGGAAAAAAAAAAAAAAAAAGTTGGGGCCTGTTTCTAATATAATTCCCCACAAATAGACACATAACCTGGGAGAGAACTGGAGCGATAAGTCAATAACTAAAGACATTTGGTGCGTAAAACTGCCAGATGTAGGTCAGCAGAACCTACTGCCTAGAACCACTGGATGTTTCTAACTGTTTTAAATACAAACTCTGCCTATTCTAGCTTCATGTCACACTCCTATGAACAATAAAAGTTTGAGTTTGTCCCTGTCTCCTACCTCTCCTTCGCCTCCGCCGCTCGGTCCCGCTGCCGTCGGTTCTTGAACCAGTTGCTGACCTGCGTGGTGGTGAGTCCCGTGGCCTCGGCCAGCTCCCTCTTCTCCCGCGGGGACGGGTACGGGTTGTGGGTGTACCACTCCCGCAGGACGCTCCTGCTCTTCTCCTTGAAGCAGTAGCTGGTCTCCTCCCCGTCCCAGATGGATCGGGGCAGGGGGAACTTCCTCCGGACCCGGTACTTCCCCACGGCGCCCAGCGGACGGCCCCGCAGCTTCTCCGCCTCGATGTAGTGCGCCTTGAGCCACAGCTGCTGCAGCTTCGGGTGGTTGTGCGGAGAGAACTGGTGGCTCTCCAGGATCTTGTAGAGCTCTCGGAAGTTCCCCCGGTGGAAAGCGACCACTGCTTTGGCTTTGAGGACGCTCTCGTTCTTGTGGAGGTGCTCGCAGGCCGGCAGCGACCAGAGGAAGCGTCCCAGCCGCTCGATGTTCCCTCCTTGCTGGAGGACTTCGCAAACACACGCAACTTGCTCCTGCGTGAAACCAAACGTCGGAAGCATGGACATGGCGACAACGTGAATCAGTAGAGATTATATCGTGCCTTACTTCCACGTCTCCCCTCTCAGTCTCACATCAAATCAAAACGCATTAAGTCCATAAAGCCACAAAAAGGTCCTTTAAAAAAAGAAAAAAAAGAAAAGAAAAAAAAAAAGAAGAGCAAACTAAAACTTAAAAACAGCCCCAGGTTAGGTTTAATATCCAAAAATGCGTATGGTGGAGTAAACTCAAGTCCATTCAGCCATGCAAAAACCCCAGGCGACAAATCCTCATATAGTTGCTGAGAAAGAGAGAAAGTTGCTTCTCCCCGAGCCGTCCTCCTCCACCTTTTCTAACCCGTTTCAACATAACCTACTCCCGGAGACCGGGCTCGCTGGCTCGTTTTAATAATATTATTCTAAGCTGGCAAGACAAGCGATTATATGAACTCTGATTGGTCGGTTATCTGACCCGGGGATGGTGAGGATAAGACAATAGCCTTAGTCAAATTATTTGCCATGGTTACGCTGTCACTCAAAGTAACCTGATCTGCTTTGAGGTGGCTCCCTGGCAAAGTCCGCCCGATTGTTCCCTCCACGACCACCAATAGAAATATTGCTCGGATTTTTTCTTCTTAAACACTTTTTTTCCTCCCTCTGTACCTTCACTTTGACGGACACCTCTGGCAGCCAAAGAGCGCAGGGCTGGTGTGGGTGGTGGGTGGAGGTGGTGGTGTGGGTGGGGTGGTGTTTTTTTGGAGGGAGAGCAGCTCTGGTCCCGCAGTTGAGGGAAGGATGGCGCCAGAGCGCACGGAGCTCACGGAGCCTGCTGCCGGGTCGGCCCCGAGCCTCCAGCGGCTCCCACTGATCCATCACGATCCCACAACACCTGGAACACCTTTTAAAGTCAGTCACTTCATCATTGCCTTCAAGTGAAATGTCTGTCAACTGGTGACAACAAGTCGACTGGTGTGGCTTTTAATGAAAAGCTCACAAAAAAAAAAAAAGTTACCTGACCTGCATATAGCAAGAATATTTATACACTTACAAAAAATGAATTAGACTTATTCTGTCAGAGAGGTCGGAGATTTAAGTTTTCTCACGTCCATTCAGTAGAGATAGATTTGATGCAAGTTCAAGTTCATGTGAAGTTGTAAGAATTCTAACATTTTCTTTTATTTTTTTTGAAAAAGGCTTACTGGTGATTGGAAATAGCACGACGGTTAATCGACCACATGTGTCCAAATGTAATCATAAAGGGGCGTCATTGGAGAGTAATGTTACAAATAATAATACAATATATATTTTTTTAAAAATGTACAGAAAGTCAATCATGAAGCAGTTCATCAAAAATATTTATTTAGAAAAATATGTCAAGACTGCACTTTAATACTCCCATAGGCGAGCATCTGTTGCTTTCTATTAACTTAATAGCTAAATCAATGATTCAAATAATAAAAAAAAATCGAATCTGCTATAAATAAATATGACAATTTTATATCTGTGATCCCCAAATGAAAAACATATTACAGTATGAAGAGACACACACGGTTTCTTATAAGTTATCTGAATGAGGGGTGAGGAGGAGAATGGCAGACCATGTTAAAGGTGTGCAGCCGGTCTGATGGTGCAGCCGGTCTGATGGTGCAGCCGGTCTGATGGTGCCGTGAGGGGTTCGTGTGTGCGGAGCAGTGTGTGTGGCTCCGGGAGCAGAGAGCGAGAGTCTGTCGGCCGACAGCGGAGGAGAAAAACGACATCAACCAGCAGCAGCAGCACCGGTGAGCCAACACTTTCCCCCGTTTGTATTTAAGTCATCTGGCTGTGATCACAGGCAGCATTAGAAGATAAGAGCCGAGTAATCATTTCAATATGATGATGGAGAAAAGAAAAAAAGTGAGAGTATTGATTTTTTTAGAGGTTAAATGATTGTTAAATGATTTATGATTCAGAGGAGAAAATAATGAAAAAGGGGGTGAAAAGAGAAAGTGAAAAACACTGTTATGCAATTATTGGTGTTGTCAGGTATATGGTGCCGTGTGTCACGCGGACGTGCATGAGTGTTATTGACCATTGGGGCCACAGATTGACCAGTTAGATTTCTATCGCCTCACCATGGGACCTCTTCATTAGAGACACGACTGTCAGCTACACCCACACTCAGTATCGCATCACTCGACACTGCTGCCTCAAACCTCTCACACACACACACACACACACACACACACACACACACACACACACACACACACACACACACACACACACACACACACACACACACACACACACAGAGAGAAGATTAGCTTCTGACGCTTGTAAATGGTAGTTTGGAAGTTTTGAAAAATATATTTGAAATTAATTATAATTTTAAAAAAAATTACGATGTGGCATTATTATAATATTTCCCTATATATTACATATGTTTCAATAATTGTATTATTATAGTAACGCTTATTGTTTAGTAATTAATATGCTTAATGTCATGTGCAGGCTGCAATTTAATATTTTCTAAAAAAATAAATGGCAAATAAATATCAGCAGCACATTTCAAGTCCTAGCAAGGAGCTCCATGAAATCTCAGGGGTATAAAAAAATATAATTGAATCATCAGCTGATCAGATCACAGCTTCACTTTTGCTTTCAGATTGGAGCCAAGTTGTCATTTATTTCCCCCTCTAATCCAGGGCCCTTTTTTACTACTGCGATGAGCCAATTCATCTAGAAATCGTGGCTGTTGAATCGGAATTGTTAGTGTAATTATGAAGTTAGTTTATCAGCAGAGACGAGGAGTCCTGTAAGAGGAGCCTGATCCCTGTTTCCGTGTTGTGTTCCCCCTTTGTTTAATAAATTGACTGGGGTTTCGCCTGGAGCGCAGTTGGGAGAGTATTAGGGCATTAAGCGGGCTGATGGTAATCGTCCTGGGACCGGGGGCCTGACATGGATAGCGAGCAAAACAAGGAAGCGATTTATAGGCTCCACACAGTATACAGCTCCAAAAAAAAAGAAGAAAATCCCAGAATGGATGCGTTTTATTCCCCTCATAAAATAAAATAAAATAAATGAGATAACAATAGTATTATATACTATGACAAAGCCGTACATCATAATGTGACCGAGCAGATCTTCCTTTAAATCACTGTCTGATTGTAAGTTTCATTTGTTGACTGTGGAAAAAAAAATCAGAGAAAGCTCGAGCGCAGTGAGCGAGACCGATGAGTGAAAATATGAGCGCATGCAACAGTTTGACAGACGAGACATTTTAAAAGCAATTTCAGATAAATGTATCATCTCCATCGATCTACACACACACACACACACACACACACACACACACACACACACACACACACACACACACACACACACACACACACACACACACACACACCTAAATGCCTCAAAGTGTATCAAAAGCCATTCAGATATCCGTTGTGATGCGTCATAGTTTACCTGCATTTACAGACTGATCAATACAGATATGCAGGTGTTGCTGTATTATTATTCGTTTCTTTCATTTACTTTTCTTTAGTTCAGCTTTAACTCTGCCCTGCGGTCAGCAGTGGTTAAATGGAGGCCTATAGTCCATCCCTAACTGACTCTGTCCTTAGTCATTTGGATTATTTTGGGGGAATGATGAGAGCAGATGTAATGAAGACAGGGTCTGGAGTCTTATTGGAACTCCAAATGGGGGCCAGCGGAGGTCTCATTAGAAGTTATTCTGATGAGATGATACACTGTTGGAGCATGTAAGTTTGTATAACAGGCAGCTGTCATCCCACTTTGCTTTATGACAGGTATCTAGTTTAATTTATATTCTCCTCATACAATAAAATTATGGAGCATTGATGGAGTTCTATGGGATAAAATCTTATTACATTTTTTGACGTGAAGAAGTTTGAGATAATCCCTCCCTGAGGAAACTGTCCCACTCATCCTGTCGAAAAGGTTCAAACCACACCTGCTCACTCAGTCTGCGTTGCCCCCGAGATAAGCTCTATACTTAATCAACTATAAAGCCTCCGATTAGAAAGCAACAAGCCACTTCCAAAGAGAGGATAAATCAGAGATAATACAAGGGCAGTGCAAGCAATTAAAATGTGAAAACAGATACGAAGCATCTTCTTTGCAGGCCCACTCGTGGTAACAAGAACCACTGGGTGTGTGCACCGTCGGGGACAGGGCAAGTCCTGGTCCCGTGACAGTGTTTGTAAACCACTTGTTTCCACGGATCAGTTTGATCAGAGGGCTCTGGCTCTGAAACGGGAATTATTACGGCCACTGATGAATGGAGATCACCTTTCCCCTAATAGCCCCCCCCCCTCCCCTATTTTCACAACCTCCCACCGCTCACCTCGGCCGCTCTCCACCACGACCCGCACTAATTGAGCTGATTATTGCAAGATGTGTGTTTTGGTGTGTGTTGCAAAGCTTTTTGTGTTGGGGTGGGAGGGTTTTTTTATATTCTGCAAAGGCTGACCTGAGACAAGCACAACAAGGGGTTGATGAGTAACATTCTTTCGGACAGACATCCAAATGTTGGATAGAGAGAGAGAGAGAGAGAGAGAGAGAGAGAGAGAGAGAGAAATTATTAAAGCCAGAACGTCTGTGTCTGTACCGGTTAAAAGCATATGAATGAGGGTCTATCCAATAATTGGTTGTTTACATCTATCTTGTTACCCAAGAGGCCGGGGCTAGAGCAAGGAGGAGATTTCAATAAACCGCAGAGGCAAGCAGCAGGGAGGGGTGTGTGTGTGTGTGTGTGTGTGTGTGTGTGTGTGTGTGTGTGTGTGTGTGTGTGTTGTCTTCATTTCCAGAAGGCTCTGACCGGTCGGCAGGTTCATCAGATTGGACGGTTTTACATTTCAGGCCCGCTCTAGAATATATAGGCCTTCGCAAAACGCAGCAATTTCACAGGCAGTTAAGAGGCGAGTCAAGCATCGCCTTCAGTTGATGATTATCACAGAGGAGAAGAGACTATAAAATATGACAAAGCTTTCCTAACAAAGCTTTCCTACATGCAGCCTGCTTATAGTATGAATATCGTATGAAAGCAGACATGTGAATGTAATACTTACACAGAATATAACTTCAATTTAATGATATCAGATTTGTCTAATTCTGCAACATCTATAACTTAAAATGGTAAGCAAAACATTCATATTTTAGTCTTCATCAGGATGGAAAAGCTTCTGAGACTCTGACTACAATAATAAACGTATAAAGTTAATTATAATGTAATGTAAATCAGTTTGAAGTTAAACGTTTTAGAATAGAACAGTATAGTATAGTCTTTGTGCAGTGTCACCAAACAAGACAAACACTGTGATACATAAATGCTTTGATTCAGTATTATTCACAAAATCTGTCATATACTTGTTGAAATATACCTGGACAATATCTGAAGATAAATAAACGGCCATATTGGACATAATATAAAACTTATAATCATTCGTAAACTACCGTCAGCTTTTTTTTCGCACAGCTAAAACCCTTTTGGTGCATTTACCTTCTGCATAATTGCAATCTGAACATTTTCCTGAGTGAAGAGAACAAATTAAAAGCCCTGCAATTAAGCACAGCCCGTGCCCTCATACAGCTAGAACTATTACTCACTGGCAAAAAAACACACACACACCAATTCCCCCACTGCCCACCCACAACCACCACTCTGCTGTGGAACTCATTTACACCCCGATTGCAGCTGGCCTGAGCACTGGAGCAAACAGCAACAAGTGTCTGTTTTTCTAAAAGGCTGGTCATTGGAGCTGATGAGTAGCTCTGAGTGTGTGTGAGTGTGAGTGTGAGAGTGAGAGAGAGAGAGAGAGAGAGAGAGAGAGAGAGAGAGAGGGAGTGTGGCTCTTGCTGCTGAGGCTAATATATTCGATCAATCACTCCATTTGATTCCTGTTTATTTTCAGGAGTCGTACGGTCATTTCAGCCGCACACTGAGCCCTTTATGCGCTGCCAAGGCGTTTCCCCTCGACCACTAAGAGCGTACGGCAGGCATTCGGCTGTAATTTAGAGAGGAGAGGGGCTCCAGCACTTCTCAGATATTTCACGGTTCCTAACCTTTATGGTGAAATCCCCTCAGACCTGTCTCTCGTCAAACCCGCAGTGTGCAGACACGCAGGTATATGAGCTTCACACGTACGCTGATTTATGTCAACGCTGTGGGCTTGTTTAAATGACTGCAAGCACACTCCAGTGAGAAATTATGTATTATTATCGTCTACAATTTGGCAAATGGTGCAGAGGGCAAAGTTTGCAGCCTCTCCACGCATGCATTTTCTTTTGTACAGGCTTATAGGCTGTACGCTTTCACTGGGACTTTTTTTGTTGCCTAAACTGGTTAGACCTGCAAAAAATAGCATTTTCCTCTCTACAGTATGCTTAATCTTATTAACAATTTTACTAACTATTTTCAGTTCATGTGCAGATGGTTTGTGATGCTGCACATTGACAATGAATCCAAAGCTAACTAGAGCTTAACCTGCTCCTTTGGAGTATTTTGATACGGCGAGCAGCTCAGAAACCACCATGGGACCAATATGTAGGATCAGATAAACCTCGGCCTGCTCTGCATCAAAGGACACAGAAGGCCGGGACATATAATTGGATCATGATAACCAATTGCTTCTGATCATGTAACATCTGAACTAGCAATAAATGCCTCTTTTGACCAGAAGCATAAGGGAAAAAGTTTGCCCCACCCCTTAAACAAATAAAAAAAGAGGAGTAGTCTATAATGCCACAATGTTATGTCAGTGTGATTTAGGGATCCAAACTTATTTTGGAAACTGGTTTTACTCAAATAGCAAAGGATGCATGGATACATAAAACAACAACATGCCAAATTACCCGCACAGAGCTCTGCAGCTGAAGTGCAGCTTTTACAGTTTGTCTGCTTAAGTTCTTTACTCTCAGAAAAACATGGAGGATTGGCTGAGTTTCTTTCTTTGTCCAAGAAAATGTGTGAATTCCTAGATCGAGTATTCTCTTGAAATCAAATCCTCAGTATCATGTGTGATTCTTCTAGATCTTACAGTATAGTATTCCTTTACATACAACCCAAGCGTTTGACTCTAGCAAGAGTCTGCAGCATGGCCTAATGTTTTTCCCTCATGCAACATTCTTCCTTTTTTTACAGAGCTGGAACTCGTATGTCAGGAAAGAATTTATTAAAAGCGAGCCGCAGTAATTAGCAATGTGCTAATGCTTGAATTTGTATCCATTCCTGTATGCAGGGATTTTACAACACTTTGTGGTTTCACTTGAAACACAGGCTTGACCCCATGTCACCGGCCATATGGGCAGTAAATAGTTCCACGATAGAGTCAGTGGTTGTAGGGTTACTGTACGGTAGAGAAACGTCTTATTTTACATCATACTACATGGTGCTTTTATGGCATGAAGATGATTGACCATGAAGTTTTGGTAATGAGATTGGTGCTCTGTTTTAAGAGTTTTATTTTTTGTAATTGGCCTCTGTGTGTAGGTTGAAAAGAGCTGCGTTAGTTGCTATATCTTTGTGTTAAAATGTATTTTTAGCAATATTGTTTGTCACTGCGATGTTATTATGACATGAAACTAATCTTTCAGCTCAGCATTTGACAATCATACATTTAATTTGTTATGGGTGTGCGGTTACTGCACAATAAAGATGCTAACGTGTTGATGTTTAGCAGGTTTAATGTTCATTATCTTAGTTTAGCGTTGTAGCATGCTTACATTTGTGGATTAGCAGTAAACACAAAGGACAGCTGAGGCTGATGGGAATGTCATTAGTTTCATGGTGGTATCAGACACAAAACTATTTTTGACCTGATGGTGAAGTTTTAAGAAGTCATATAATCCTCAACGTTATTACAATTTAGAGTAAAGGGGACATCAACTTTGAATAGTTGTGGAGACATTTCCCTCAAAACAACAAATGTCAACCACATGGTGGCGCTAAAGAAAAAAGTCAGGATCACCTAAATCTATACGATACATCATTTGGGAACCATGAATGTCTGTACAAAAGTTAATGCCAATCCATCAAGTAGATGTTGAGATATTTCACAGGATAAGTGAAAACTTTAATCTGCTTGTGGCACTAGAGGACAAGAATGAATCCTCTGGGCACCACGAATGTACCAAAGTCATGGCAATCCAACCACTATATGTTTCTCTAAAAAAACAAAATATCAACCAGCTGATGGTGCTCGAGAATAAGTCAGAGGATCACCTAATATAGTAGGATGCATCCTCTAGACACCACCATCGTCTGTACAAAATACCATGGCAATCCATCCAATAGTTGTTGAGCTATTCCATTCTGGCTGAAGTGGTGCACAGACCAACATTGCCACAGAGACATGCAGCTAGCATGGCTAATAATAGTAATAAAACATGCACATGAAAAGATTTTCACAGGCAGCTGATCCTTGTTTCAAGAACACAAGTCGCTTTGACTCATGTTGTCATCACAGCACAGAAAACCACAAAAAGGGAAGGGTATCCGTCTCATCATTGCTTGTTTAAGTTGCTGCCTCGTCTTTATAGTACAGCTCTTACTTTTATCTTTTAACAGTTTTTATGTATTCACTGTATTATTCAAGCTCTGCAAACCCCATTTGGACTCTGAAGACTCCAAGAAATCCCATTAATGATGTGTCTACTTTCATCGTCTAATGACTTCTCTCTCATTAAATCAAACCATCCATCAAACTGTTTGCAGTACTCCGCTCACTATTGGGCTTAATGTGAGATATTGTGAAGATGAAGGCAAGTGTTTGCTTTATAAATAGAAGTGTGGCACGGCGCATTGCTCATTTGTTTTTATATGGAAGAATTGGATTTCATGATTGCTTTTTAATTCTGCCTGCAGGGTATATTAAATGCCTGCAAACCTCTGAACACTTTGTCCAGGAAACTAACAATTATAGTCAATCTGAGTGTATGGCAACCACAGCTATTTGAGAGAAAAGATGGGGCTTAGGCGGAGGAACTGCCTCATGCATCATTACACTTTACTAAGGTTCAGTTTCTCCATATCGTGTTGCTGTTTATGCCAGTGATTCAATCTATAGATCATAACGCAACGCTTTAAATTTATAGCAAATGCTATTTGAACATACACAGCTATAACAGCATTACCTTTTTAAAGTATAAAACATTTCAAAGATGTCTCCTATTAAGGGCATACCTATAAATGGTTTGTTACTGCACTAAGCCTGATCTCACAGAGTATTTGTGAGAAACTTACAAACATCCCTTTTACATTTTTTTCATGCTGGTACCTTTTGCAGCTTCTTAAAATCCATCAGCCACTGCATGCTAAAGCTCTCATAGCCTGTGATTATTTTGCGATTTTGAAAAAACCCTTACACTATCTTTGCTATACTATGCTCATGTTCTGTTATACATGTATATGGACTATCAAGCCTAGGGTTTTACGGTAATTGTGTCACCCATTCATCCATATATGATATTGTCACTTAAATTAGAATCACAATGGAGCAATGGAGCCAGCAGAACAGCCCAGTTAGCCTTATCATTTGCAACTTTCTCCATCTTGTCATGGAGGCTCTCAAAGGGATCTCAGGCCAGCAGGAGACTCTAGTTCCTCTAGCACAGCCCCGTCTCTTAACACAACGTTCAAATATAACAAACATAATGTTACCAAGAGCTGGCTTTTCATCAACAAAATGAAGACATATTTATCTGGAACAAACCAACAAAAGGTGTGTATGTTTAGCCTACAGTGGCCGCTCTTGGCAATTCAAAACACTTGGATAAGGCTTGCAAACAATTGTGGTCTTGGTTTATATAAAAAAGTCAAAACTGAGACAGGATGCCTTGGCTTTAATACTTAACCAAATCCGCAATATTTCCCTGGTTTTAACCAAACCAAACACCATGTGGGATGCAAACCTCTGTCCCTGTTGTCAAAGTCCTGTGCTTTAAAAGCAAAAACATCCACCCCGACCTCCTCCCCTCAACTTCTATACAGTGGCTACTACATCATACTTCCTGAATTGAAAAAGACATTGCCACTAAACATAATTCAGACAGCAGAGCAGCAGTTTAGCCCGTGAGGACTTCTCAGGTCTTCACCAATCAAAACTGAACCCAACGGCCATCCAGACAAAAAATAAATACTTCCGTTTCTTTAATATCTTGTTATGTTAGTGATTACTCAAAGGTGAGAGTCTGAAGAAGGACTGACCTCTGAAGTGAGAGTTTGTTTTGTGGGTCAGCTCTCTTTACCACCATAGACCAACATAGTATGTCAGAGGTTATGACTAAAGCATATGCGTCAGTATTTCCTCTGTTGTAAAATAAGTCAAACAGCCATGTGTAGAGTTGCCTTCTGCATCTGCAACTATTCATTTGTGCTTAGTTTCCCTGAGAGTCTAGTGGTTTACTCTGACAGGGCTCTCCAGACCACCAAGACAAAGTCCAAGATGCCCTGATGATGATATACAGCATGGGCTCCGACAGACCCAAAGCTTTTTCATACCAGCTTTGGAGGTCACCTCCAGTGAAGACGAGCCTGTCGGCGTGCATGGGGATGATGAGCTTTCACACAAGCAGAAAGAGGGGGATTACTGTCAATTGCTCCCAAATTGCAATAATACCCGCTGCCGGGCCACCCACACATGTGCTGAGAGACAAGTGATAAATTGCTACATATGTCCATTCCACAGTGGCAACTCCACCAGCACACTGCCCACAACGGTCTCCATTCTTTAACAGTGTGACATGTGGAAACAAGTGCAATGCAATGGCTCTGACTGTAAGAGGCATTGGAAATCTAAAATGTTTACTTGGATATGGAGGTTCAACATAGACAGCTGTTTTATTACTTTAATATGTGCTACCAGGCTACATTTTTTTGTGAACATGGTGTATCAATCTCTAAATCAGTAGCTTTTCAGGAGCCTAGAAGAACAAGCGGAATTACTGTTTGAATCTCTGACAATTCACAAATCAAATCTGATCATCACTATGTTGTGTTTTAACATTTTACCATCTGACTTATTCCCTTTTGGTACAGTCTTAAATCTTAAGTCTTAAAATTTAAAACCCTTGATGCGCTCCTTACTTTTGCTAGTTTCCTTTTTTTATCAACATTGCAGCCCCTTCGTACTGAACAGCAAAGAATTCCACCACATAAGGATATTTTGTATCCACTGAATATACATCATATCATATTTTGAAACCAAACCCTTCAATGTGTTCTCATGTAGGAATACACGGTAATTAGTACTGATCATATCATTCCTCTGCGTAAGAGCCGAGCAGATGGCTAATCCAGTCCCAGCATCTAATCAGAGCAGTCATTCTAATGACAAGATAATTTCATAAGAGGGCCTTTGTCTCAGAATATTTCGGGAGCAGCATGGGGGAGATTGGAGATATTCATCACCAGCACAGATTGGAAACAGGCTCTAATAAATGACACATTTGCTTCCTGCCAGTCCGTGTTAGAGGAATGGCAGAATGTAGTGGATGTGGTGCAGTGTGGGGAAGGAATGACATGGCTGGAGTGTGTGGGTGTACAGCAGCTGCAGCTCTATGCACTTTTCTGACTATGTATGTGCATGTATAACTGTGGGTACGTGTATGTCTGTGTGTGTGTGTGCGTGTGTGTGTGTGTGTGTGTGTGTGTGTGTGTGTTGTATCAGTAGTGAGAGCATTGGAATTCAGTCAAGTTAATAGACGAGGCATTAATGTAGAATTTACACCTTCAGGTCAGGGCACCAAAAACCTAATCAGTCCTTACAATGCAGTTGGTGGCTCAAAAGTGTGTGTGTGTGTGTGTGTGTGTGTGTGTGTGTGTGTGTGTGTGTGTGTGTGTGTGTGTGTGTGTGTGTGTGTGTATGTGTAGTCTTACAGTTGTTTAAGCCCACACAGAACTGCTCTGCTCTGTGTCTCTGTCTCTATGCAGTAATGCTAATGATTACCTTGGACGTTTCTAATACAGGCAGAAAGTAAAGTGAAACGACACCCATAAAATCAGATGTGGCCGTAAAATCGAGCCTTGTTTCTGAGTGTGTGCTGCACGGAGAGACAGCGAGCCACGAAGAGACATATTATTTACAGCACCGCGGGAAGTCACAGCCCAGCATAGACATACGGAAAATATATAGACGCACGAGGGCAGGATCTTCTTTTAGCCAACTTAAAGCCCAGAGCCGTTTATCAAGCCGGATCTCCGCTCGCTGTTTCCTGCAAACTTCATGTAGCCTGAGGTTGTGCTTCTACCTTGGGAAGGAGTGTCCGGGGTCAGGAAGTTAATATCAAACACACACACACAGTGAATCTTCCCTGACCTCCTCTCTTGCTCTCGCATACGCACAGGTACACATTAAATTAATTTACACACACACACACACACACACACACACACACACACACACACACACACACACACACACACACACACACACACACACACACACACACACACACACACACACACACACACACACACACACACACACACACACTATGTATCAGGTTGATGGAGAGGGCAGGCCTGGTTGTTGCAGCCAGAGTCATATTTACATCAGCCAGTGTAATATTATCAATAAAAGCCAAGAGGACGGCAGCTCGCCATAACTCACAACAGGCAGGGAGCACCACAGCTGTTCAGAGTTCATCTTCCTCTGAAGCAACGGGGGCGAAGAGAGATGTTAAAGCAGGGAAAAGAAAAAAGAGACAATGGGGAGGGAGAGAAAAGGCAAGTAGGAAAAAAAGAGGGCAGATAAAGACACAAAGAGGGAGATGGGTGACTTAAATTTAAAGACAGATAGAAAACACAAAGCTAGTTTACCAGGCTGTGAATTAATTTTATACTATAAATAGGGCTGCAAAAAACTATTACTTTCATTATTGATTAGTTTGCTGATTATGTAATATATAATAAACAATAAATAGTTTATAAAATGTCTATCTCAATTTAAAGATGAAGTCTTCAACTGTCTAGTTTTGTTTGACATACAGTCCAAAACCCGAGAAATATTCCATTTTAAATGATATAAAATAGAAAAAAATAAGAAAATTCTCAAAAATAAGAAGCCAGAAGCTGAGACTGTTTTGCATTTCTTTTTTCAACTTATAGATGACTCAAACGATTAATCAATTCATAAAATTGTTCCTGATGAATCTCGACTGCTCTATTAATTGCCATACTGTTTTAGCTCAAATTTCTTTATAAACGACTTTTGGCGGAATGGTATCATGAAGATATGATTGGATCGTATTATTGTTTAACAAACGACGGTTTTCTAAATGAATGACTTCAGGCTAACTATAACTAGAAGTTAACAAAGATATATTTAGGGTCTTTGTGTTACTTAACTATGGAACCACTTCATTCCACTGAACATCACTTTGATCACTTTATACATGATTTTGCTTCCATATTATCCTGCTGAAGATAATAAAACATAATTGTATCATATCGATTGCAGCTATATCGCCCAAACTGTCCAATTCAATAGCTTTTCTTGAGTTCAAACATACCGCTGGTTGTAGAACAGGATGGTTTTGTAAGTCATGGACTGTATACGGTTGATGAATTCAATCTGAATCAATACGAGTTCTACTTTCATGCATGCCAGTAATCAGTTTTTTTTCTTCCTTTTTTTGGTGAATTTAGGTGTCTCGTCTCATTTGGGAGCGATGCTCTTCAAATACTTCATCACCGGCCCTCTCAGTTTCACTGCAGACGCTGGCTGACCTCATGGAGTGACCTCACCAATCACAGATCAAAGTCTTTGAGTTTCTGGCTGGTCAGGTTAATCAGCGGACCACCCTGCAGAACCAATCAGGTAACATCTTACTTGACTTAAAGGAATTAGGCTGCTTTTGACGAGGAACTATGTAGTTTTCGTCTGATGCTCTGAAGTACACGTTTTAGTTTCTTCTGTTTGCTCTGAGCATGTCACCGAGTCTGTTTAGGGGGATTTAATACTTTGAATTCAATAACATCGGCCATTAGTCATTGTGATTTGTTTAATTTGGGCTTTGAAGGACATGGGAATGCACGTAAAACAATAGTGGGTGAGTCAACTGACAGGGGAGGAAAATAATTAGTCTCATATACAGAAAATAAACATCATATTTGAACATCATATACTGCACATACTTTTTATTTGCGATATTTAGATTTCTAGGTATTTAATTACAAACAAATATTCAGTCAAAATTGGAGCCGGAATAGTATGCATGGAGTGTGTGTTTGTGTGTGTACATGTGTACGCATGTGTGTGTGTGTTGCTAAGAATGGAGAGCTTGTATCACTTGCTCCTTTTTGAGGGGAAGTGACACGAGATACTTAAAGACCAAAATTGCCTCACTTAGCCAAACAAACTAGCTCTCCTGACATACACACTCATTCATTCGCACACACACGCGCACACACACACACACACACACACATCTAGAGCTCTCTAATGGCCAATAAACTCAGGATGTTCATTCCTCCTCTCAGGCTCACAAAAACCGAACAGCGAAATTATTGAGAGAAAACGGATTCCACTGTAGCTCTGCCTAATGACCACACACACACACACACACACACACACACACACACACACACACACACACACACACACACACACACACACACACACACACACACACACACACACACACACACACACAGTTTGAGGGTCAGCGACGGCTAAAGCAGATAGGATGTACATAATAACCCTAACATGGCTTTTATAAGCCTTCAGCTCTTTTGAAACGACAACGCTGGGAGAGAACCCAGGCCTGCATATAAAAATACTGAGCGTTCTGCAGCAAGACTTTGAAGTCTTTTTCTGCTTGATCTCAACTGAGAGAAAAAGAGAATCTCAGGACCATTACAGATACATCTATCTATGCAAACAGAAATAGATATTACTAGTGAATAACAATATGCACATGAGTTGTACTTTTAAGGCAAGAACACGTGTAAAGAGAAGGATATGAAGTGCAGATTATTTCAACCCAACATTACATTGGTCTAATATGTGAATAGTGTCTTAGAGATAAAAGCCTCAGGTCTTCAAGAATTTAGTAAATATAATATATGATTGAATAAAAAGTATTTCTGTCATGTAACAGCGGATTTTAATTGGAACCCTGAGCTCCAAGCAAATACATCCTTTTTGTACGCTGCATATATAACCATATAACCATAAAAAGCAGAGGAACGAAATGCAGCCGTGGGGGTTTTCATGCAGAGAAACAGACATTGCTCCCAAAAATTTACAGGACATTTCCTTCCTTGTCTTGAGACTCCCATCTGAACCATTTGCAAATTATTGTCCAGTCTCAGCTGGTAAATTCTCTTTCCCTCCAAAGGACAATTTCTGCTCTTATCCCTACAAATTTTAAGGATTCTGTCACTTTACAGGGATGGCTAAGGCGGGGAATGGGCCATGTACAGTGCAAGAGTGTATGTGTGTGTGTGTGTGTGTGTGTGTGTGTGTGTGTGTGTGTGTGTGTGTGTGTGTGTGTGTGTGTGTGTGTGTGTGTGTGTGTGTGTGTGTGTGTGTGTGTGTGTGTGTCAGAGAGAGAAAATTCAACACCCCCAATACTTCTAATGGTTTCTTTTGGGACCATATGTCCTTTGCGTCAGCACAGCAGCAGTACAGCCTCTACAGTTACAGTCGGGTTCAGTGTGAAAGACAGACAAGTTGTATAATAGAAGGTGGGAGGTTGAGGGCATTACGTTGTGTGTGTGTGTGTGTGTGTGTGTGTGTGTGTGTGTGTGTGTGTGTGTGTGTGTGTGTGTGTGTGTGTGTGTGTGTGTGTGTGGAGCATGGGGAAAGCTGCAGAGCGTTTTTGAAGTAGCAGATCTCTCCGTATTGCCTTACCATCGATAAATCTAGGAGCTCACTATAGTGCTGACATAAATTAGCCTGCACACCCAACACACCTACCTATCTAAAACCTCAACTACCACTTCAACCTTTTCTTCAACAACTTTAAATCAATAGGTGTCATGCTCTCGACTGTGTTCTGCAAACATCCATGCACGCTTTGCACACACACTCACACACACAGCAGCAGCAGACACCCACAGAGTTTTGGGTAATTAGTAGTCTTTCTCGGTGGTGAGTGCGTTTCCTCCTCAGGGTCAGTGATAGCAAAACGGCTGTTAAACTTTATATTCCCTGATGGGGCGGAGAAGAAAGTGAAACAGAAGGAGCGGACACTCTCATTAACACAGCGCTCTGTGTTTGTGTGTGTGTACGCCTGGAGCTTAACCTGTGTGTGTGTTTGTGTGTGTGTGTGTGTGTGTGTGTGTGTGTGTGTGTGTGTGTGTGTGTGTGTGTGTGTGTGTGTGTGTGTGTGTGTGTGTGTGTGTGTGTGTGTGTGTTTGTAGCTGTCTGGGTGGTGTTCCATGCTCAGGCCAAGTCTTGTAAAGGTTAAAAGATACTCTTTAACTCAATTAGACTGAGATAGTTCCTTTCTTCAACAATCTGGTAAATTGGAGAATTGTTTGAATGTATATGTCAGGTCAGTAAAAAAAGTGACTTTTGAATTATTATATTCAAAATCTCATATTTCTGTCGACATATGGAAAAATGAATGAGCATGTGTCAGCTAGACAACACTAACTGCATGTGGTGACACAATATGGAAACTTTGTGTAATTACAAAGTGGTAAAAACACTTTTTACAACAGATGAAATTAGGTTATCAATGATGTTAACAAACTAGTGCTGAAACTGTTGATTGATCGCTAATTAGAAGTCAGTTTTCAAGCAAAGACTGCAAACAGTCTCTAGTTCCAGCTTCTTATGTGTGAGTATATTGTCTTTTGTATTGTATTTTTCTTTGTCTTGTGTGACAGTAAGATAAGAAAATTTAGTTTCCAAGTGTTGGTCAGAAAAAACAAAAAAAATTCATGAAGACACCTTGGGCATTAGGAATCTGTCTATTTTCTGAAATTTTATGCACTGAAGAATTGTCTTATTAACCGATTATGAAAATAATGTTTGTTGCAGCCCTAAAACAAACAATCATTATATTATACTGACTGGTACAAAATATTTTAATTAGTAAAGTAACGTGGTTTTGTTTTTGTGTGTATGTATTTTTGTAAGATTTGGAGTCAAACAAATTACGTAAAATTCTGCACTGCACTGACGCATCTATTGGGCATTTATTTTGTGTGTAATTACCGACCTACTGTAACAAAACAAGTATTCTACTATAACAAGAATAAAACGTGTAAGAAAAAAGAGGAAAGACCAAATAAATCAAAATATAAATCAATAATTCCTTCAGTATTCACATCTATGCACACTGGTTCCTTGTCAAATAATTTTCCTGTTTACAAAAAGAAGGATGTGGGTGATTTTAATGGAGTCAGCAAAAAAAAAAAGCTGCTCTGAGGCACTTTGATATTTTCAAACACACACACTTTTGGTGAATTAAAGAGATTCTGTAGATTGCTCTGAAAGCTTATCCTGTGCACCTCAGCAGATTCTAAAGCCCTTTTTCTTATGTGATCATTTTAGGTAATTGAATAAATTCCCAGAGCTCTGTGTGGAATTAGAAGAAGCTAGACTTTGGTCAGAGGAGAGCTTTTAAGAAACCGAGGGAACGTACATCAGAGGCCGAGCAGTCGATGGTAATGTAATGAACGTTTACATTCACCTGCCTCTCACCTTTCCTGTTGATATATATCCACAATCTTAACCGCCCTCCTCCTGTTTGTTTTCATAAATATGCTGTATCTTCTTCTCATCTCTCGCCTCCTCGTCCCTGCCTTGGAAATTAAATATTTGGTGTTTAAGTGAAGGGGTTGGGGTGTGGTGTGTATGTGTTTGTGTGTGTTAAGGGGGGTAGAGGACTGGTTACGATGCCAGAACTAGCACTTCTGCTTGGAAAAAAGGGGTCTGAGTTTTCGTCAGACGTGCAGCACGGACAGACAGGGCGAAGGAAAAGGCTTTTTGAAAGCGCAGTCCAAGAGCAACAGAAAACACTCCCTCCTGACCGTGTGGTCAAAAATGGGTGTAGAGGGAGAGGCGGCATTTGGCGTGTCGCCCAGAAAAGTGGGGGAGCAAACATACCCGCCTCGGCCCGGCAATGTTCCTCCTCTGCTGCCAGCTGCAGGCTGTGGGTATGTGGTGGAAGAAGAGAGTGAAGGATGGAGTGAAACAGGTAGAGCAGAGAGGGACAGACAGGCAGACTGATAGACAGAAAGAGCATCAGCGAGAAAGACAGGCAGACGGAGAGACAGCATCACGTAGGACAGCGGCAGGCAGGGGGATACTGAGAAGCATGGAGGCATATCACGAACAAGGTCAGAGAGACAATGCTTGGAAGAACAGGAAATGATACAGGATATATCCTCTCTTTCTCCCTGCACTATCCGAGGCCTGTGCTGTAAGTGACAGCGCTGCAGAGGGAAGTTGACATTGCTGAAGTATGAATTTCACCCGTTTGTGTTTTGCGGAAAACACGGAATCGAGGCTGTCTGTCTGGATCAGGGGCTGGGCCCTCGACCCCTGAATGTTCCCTCCGAAGCAGACAGCGAGGTTTTATTGGCCAGTCAGACTCAATTTATTAAACACTATGCAACTCTTTTTCTCGGCTTTCGAGTTAGTCTTTCCCAATGTGGTTGTGATATGCGTTTGGACATGGATATGAGGGGTATGTCTGTGGCCTCATACTTTAGATACATGCACTTTTCCTCGCAGCGTTTTTCTTTTTTTTCTTTAACAAGCATGTATGATAACATATCATTTTGATGTGTGTATGAAAAAATAAACATTAAAATGTTTTGGGGGATATATGTTTAAACCCCCTGTGAAACAACTGGATCAGACTGAAACCAAAATGTAGTGATAAGGGAGGGGTATCGTTAAGATTTTATTGGTTCTCTTATTGATACTATATTGGTTTGGCTCCTTATCGACACTCTAATCGGTTCTTTTTGATTATATTATGAGAAAAAATGACAATTAAGAAAATAATCAACATTGTTTTAATATTTTTGTATGTAAACAAATAATCTTTCTTTAGCAGCAATGCAAGAAGTTCCAAAATCTTGAAAAATACATTTGCAGCTAAACAATTAGCTAAGGCGTTAGCTTTCATTTATTAGACTATTCTTATTAGCAAACGTCCTATGGCATCGCGAGTATGAACGGCCGCTCACCAAATAGTGGAAAACTGTGCATTTCTGCAGATTTACGCTCTGCTTGTTGGCAAAATGTTGCTGGTACTACTGCATTACTTGTAAGGGAATTATTGCATTTGTGATAACGAGTTATTAGCAACTACTTGAGTAAAATGTAGCCACACTTACGATCTTTTCTTTCTCTGTGCAATGATGGTTGCACATAAGCACGGATTCTTTGCAAATAACAGAGCATGTTTGTCTCAAACAAGACATCACACATGCTACGTCCTTCACCAGCACAACGTAAAGACCTCCCAAAAAATGTTGAGGTTAAAAGAAAGGATGCAGCCCGACTCGAGCAAGACAAGACCTCAACCCCAAACACAAACAATACACATGTAGTATGGAGGTTTACATATCTGCATACACATGTATATTTACACACAGACACGCACGCACACACTCACAGAACAGTGGGTAATGCGATATGCTCGGCTACGGAGTGGTGGGGTAAAGTGAGACCTTCCTGTAATCAAAAGAAACAGCGTGCTAGAATAAAGGCTATTTTGAAATGTTCTGTGGCCTGAGGGATGGATCCCTCCGTTGGAATGAGGAAGAGAAAATGGACAATAAGCTGCGTGTCACGGAGAGAGTAGAATAGAATAAAGTAGAACAGCAGAAGAGAAGTTGCTGGCCACACAATATTTTTTATGACATTGTGTGTTCAGGTGAGATCTCTTTTCTATTCTTTCCCTTTGTCCTCTTTTCTTTTCTCCCCTCGTCTTTTGTCCTCTCTTCCCTCCTGACATTGCAGGTTGCGGTGTGTTTGTGAGTCTCTTGGGCGACATCCATCAGTTGAATGGATGGAGGCTATGCAACAGCAGCGCTGCAGCGAAACGAGGGCAGGGCGTATTCCCTTTCCAAAATCCACAGAAACATCGGTCTGGAATCAATCTGCTATCTCGCTACTAGCCTCAAAACACACACAAACACACACATAATTTAATCTTTAACCCTGGTGAGACTGGCCCGTGCTATTTTTCATCCCTGTAAGTTTATGCGCTGTTATATTGTATCAGGTCTGGGATATGGCTCTCCACTACATCTCTGACTTCACCTGCTGCTGAAGCTCTTTACCAGAGCACTGGGAGCTAACTGCTGCCATAAATAGTCTAAGGAGTGTGTGCAGCCATCTGCAGGGCAGCGCAGGGCAAAGATATATCTGACAGGAAAAGAGCAAATCTCCTCTCCATGCTACCTGCTGTAAAAAAGTTAAACCTTCACATCAGAGACAAGGTGATTTTTAAAAAAAAAATAAAGAAATAAATAAAGAGATGTATGTGAGGTGTCTGCGGCACACCTAATAGATTGCACATGGACAGAGCATTTACACCATGACATAAATCAGGTCAGTCCAGAGTGGAGTATCAGAATTCATTTGGAATCTTTGAAGCCATGTGTTTGATTTTTACCAAACTTTTGAGACCGTTTGACCTGGGAATATATATATATCAATCAAACCAGAACTGAATGTCATTTTTGTGTGCAGTATGTGTTAAGCAGTGTAAGTACAGTTTGACATGAGTAGAGATACAAACAGAATGCACACAGAGGCCTCATTCATAAAAAAACATATGCTAAGATTTTGTCATCAGTATTTTTCTTCTTCTAAATCGTTTACAAGTCCAAGTCCTTTTCAGTCCTTAATAAATTATTTGTTTTCAAGCTTGTTTCATATATTTTCCCCAATAGAGCAAACAATACAAAGTAGTGAAAGTATTTCATTAGTTTATTTTTTCCTAGGTGTTGACTTAGAGTGGTTGATATTGTTACGTAAAAAAATCCAATCTCCAAGGATTTTTCTCAATGACAAGAGCACTAAGTAAAAAGGCTTCTGGTGTCAGTAATATTTGCAGTGAAGAATTTGGCCTAAAACACCAGATTTATATGCAATAATAAGAAAAATTTGATTAGGCTCAAGATTGCTGAAGTATACAAAAGGAAAAGACACGTGTGTGTATCATGTCAGAAGAGCTCTATAAAGTGAATAAAAAATTACAAATGATGAGATATTTCTCTGTTTAGTGTCAACAATGGAAAGACGGTCCATCCTCTACTGAGCATGAATGTACTTAAATGTGTATCACATAGGATTAAATCTGCTCATTAGATATGACCTGGTATTAATAACCACCCATTGTTCGATCCTGTCTTTTTATTAATGACTATAAGAGGCAGGTTTATTATTGAGCAAAATCACGTTTATTTACCATAAAAGAAAATGGGAGGATTTAAATTTCAATTTGCATATTGTTGAATAATGAAACTGCTGTTTTCAGCTTCTCAAATATGGCGATTTCCTGCTTTACTCTGTTTTATATCATATTAAACTGATTTATTCAAGATTTTGGACGGACAAAAACAAGACATTTAAAGACATCACTTTGGACTTTGAGATACTGCCCCAAACAATTAATCTAGAAATTAATCTGCAGATTAGTCAATCATTAAAATAAACATTAGTTGCAGACCGACTGATGACTATTAGTTCCAAGCCTTAGTGGACAGTGCTCTTGGGTCAGAGATGCATCTGCACAGCCCATAAAAAAATAAATGCTCTGAACTAGTCCAAGCCAGATTTATCAACCAAACCAGGTAGACTCCAGTGCAATCACACTGCAGTAAATGAACAGACAGCGTATTGTTCCTCTGCGGCTCGTTGCTGCCTCACCTCTGCCTCTGCCTGCTTAATTAAAGGTTAATTGCGTAGAATAAGTATTCACCTCCCGCGAACGGTCCGCGTTTCTCTTTCAATCCACTCAGAGACGAGATTGTGTGTAGGATATCTGGAATTTATCAACTTGTTCAGGAAATGAGAACCAAGCACTACCTAACTCAGTGTGTGAGCAGGTACAAAACCAACATATGGGAGTGTGTGTACTGTGTGATCACATACGTGCACAAACACACACACACACACACACTACACAGAAGAATTCAGCACTCCCTCTGTCATTTTTAATCAAGAATATGATCCCTCATCCCATCTGGGTTTTCTGACTTGGTGGGTGGCAGCGTGCACACAACACATCCGTCTATTAAGAAGCTACGACACACACACACAGACATATATATGTTATGCAAACACGGACAGACAATCTGTGGGGTTTTTGAAGCGGAGACCACCAACTGTAAGTTTGGCCTTAGACATCGCAGAGAGCAGATGGTACCACTCTTGTATTCGTGATCGCCAGTGTAGCAGCCACTCTGACACAAACACACAAACATAAACATGTTCTCAAAATGTAGCTCAAAAGCAAGATCAAGCTGGCATGCAGTGGGAGAGAATGGTGTATTTGTACGTACACAATTAAAAACCCATATAATTATCTCAGTCATGACTGTGTGTGTGTATGTGTGTATGTCAGTCTGTCCTGTGTCTTTGTTCTCCTTCAGGTTGATTTAGTCGAGTAAATCCTTGTCCTACAGTCAGAGGCCTCCTCATCACATCTTGATCCCCTCCGCTCACATACTGAATTGACTTGTGTGTGTGTGTGTGTGTGTGTGTGTGTGTGTGTGTGTGTGTGTGTGTGTGTGTGTGTGTGTGTGTGTGTGTGTGTGTGTCTGTGTGTGTACGAGGACAGAGGTCAAGAAGATAACATTTGGTGGACCACCTGCCGGGAAGCTCAGTTTGCTAAATACAAAGTCTCATCTAACCCATCGCTGTGTGTGTGTGTGTGTGTGTGTGTGTGTGTGTGTGTGTGTGTGTGTGTGTGTGTGTGTGTGTGTGTGTGTGTGTGTTGTGTGTGTGTGTGTTGGTTTGCCGTTTACCTGAACAACTGAGGTGAAAAAGTATTTGATTACTGATAATGTTATAGGACAAAAACCGTGTGAGGGAGAAGCAGTACAAAAAAACCTGCAAGCTGTGAGTCTTAATATTGTGTGTAATAAGTGTGTCCTGAATACACATCAGAAATCCCCTTCTTAATACAGACAATTGTTTTGTAATATTATATATCCTAACTCTTCTTTTGATCAAGTGAAGAAATTAAAACAATTTTTAAAAGCCATCAACCTAATTTGTATTCTTAAAGCTTTCCGTATGACACGTCAGCTTTGCTTATCATCAGTCCAGCACCAAAAGGAAAGCGTCGCTATTGGATGGGACATTAACAAGCTGTGCTACCAGCTCATTGCCTCATAACCTCGAGGAGAGGTAGCTTTAACTAGCTACACAAATAGCATCTCTCAGGGTGGTTAACACACAGAAACAGAGGGAGAGAGACTAAAAAAAAGTTATAAATAGTTAAAAAAAACTTTAAGTTGTTTAAGTGTAAATTCTTATCCACCAGAGATTAAAGAGGGACTGGACATTTAACTGTGTGTTTGTGCATTCAGCCGTGTGTATGCACAAAGATGTTCACGCACTTGCAGTGTGTAGAAGCCTGTGCACGTGTCTCACAACCAGAGGAATTTTAATTGTCTGAGACAAAGGGGGATTTAATTTTTTTACCCAGTACATCTATCTTTCACTCCTTCACTTTTTTTTTCACCGTCCTTTCTTCCATGAAACAATAAAATCGTCTGGCCTCTAAGTTATGGAGAGCGTTTGAAGTTGCTGGAGGAGCCAGTAAATTTAGTGGGCACCTTTGGGAGCCGCTTCAGTGGTGCAGTGGCTGTACCGATATTTCATGTGTGCATGTGCACATGCCTATGTGAATGTGTGTGTGTGTGTGTGTGTGTGTGTGTGTGTGTGTGTGTGTGTGTGTGTGTGTGTGTGTGTGTGTGTGTGTGTGTGTGTGTGTGTGTGTGTGTGTGTGTGTGTGTGCATGTGTGCTCACAAGAGTCCCGGCTGTGCCTCTGTTTGTGTGTGACATAAATGTGCTTAGATTTGGGCCGTGCACATGCATGTGTGTGTGTAATTGTTCGTGTGGCTCTCTGTTTCATAGTCACGCTGATTTGTGGCCGTCTACATCAGGTTTCCCTGGACCCCGTAAATCTTGCTGGACAAACTGCATTAGAGATAGATACATATGCACGTGTTTGTGTAGTCAATGAACTTGCATGAGGCTTATGTATGTGATGGTTGTGGGTATTTTGACCATCTGTGGCCAACCATCGCCCACAGCTTTTGCAGATGTATTAGTTCCACTGGTGCTAGTAGTCTTAACTGGTGGTTTTTCCAGGCAGTCAAATAAAGAAATTTCTCTTTTTGCAAATCCGAGATTTTACTCATTTAATACCATCTCCTCTTTAAAAAGTTTACAGTTCCAGTTGTAACTGTTCATCACATAAACTCAATTTGCATTGCAAGCATATGCAAACAGACTAAACTAAAATGTAATTTAAAATGATTATTATTATTATTTCATTACTTATGTGCCAGCACACACAGGTCAGCTGGCTGTCACCTTTGGTCTGGTTGCGTTTAAGTGCACTTTTGTGACATGAGACATGAGGGACTAAAATCTTAACCTGTAGTCTTTTGTCGCCAGTACGTTTTTGAGGTCAGCATGGTGACTCAGGGGCCCCCGCCCATTTTAGACTGGTGACTTGATCCTTTCTATAAACACCCCCCCCATAACCCTACATGGCTAAGTCATACAGGAGTTATAGCACCACAAGAACCTTCTGCCTCACTTTCTAGACAGTAGTGCTGCAGCTCCATAAAGCTCTAAACACCACTGCTCTCAGTTTTGAGATATCTCCCTTCAGCTAAACAAGCAATTGCTTAATCGTTAAGTGAACAAAGTGTCAGGTGAAGGTCTGTGAAGGCCCATCGACAACAACATGAAAGTTAAGCAACCCAACACCATTCAGTGACAGAAGATCCCAAGTCGGTTCTCGGATTGTGTTTCTAGGAATAATAGGCGGGAACTTTGATCCCACTTCTAAGAAAAACGAATCAAAAGAGGTTTGCAATTAATCCAGAATCATTAAGCCCTAAAAGAACAGAATGTTAATGCATTGTAAATTTATGACAAGAGGGCAGAGGGCAACGAGCACTAGCCAATCAGAGGCAGAGTAGGGAGGGTCTTCGCAGAATGCATGTGACAAAACAATCAAACAATTCAGTAAATGCCAATGGCTGTGAAAATGGTAACTTCCCAAAAACTCTTGCACAATTACCACTAGTGCAGCACATAGGTAAAGCTACGCATTTATTGTACAGTGTCACCCAAGAAGTTATTTGGATGCAGTATCTAAGCCACAACAACACACACAGCATCTATGACTAGAATTAGTAAACTATGAAGTTCACTGTCAACAGCACTTCAGCAACGACCCATTGACCTTTGGATGGCTTGTAGGTGGCTTATCCAACTTTCCCAACTAAGTTATCTCAATAACCAGATCTTTGTGATTTACCTGCAGCACTGCACAACCCAAACCCACAAACCCCCACTCATCCTCCATAACTTTAACCGTCCAACTCCTCTGTCTGCTGCTTCCTAATTCGGAATAGTTTGCCTCTTTGTATTTACATTATTGAATGCTGATTTAGAAGATCTGTGCTATCCCAATATACTCATGTGTGTGTGTATATATGTTGTAAACACTTATCTTAAGCAGTGTTGGCACAGTATTTTCCTCCTATTTCCATCTCTTTGCCATCCCTTCACTCCTCTGTAGCATCCCAGTCCACTAATTATTGCATCCCAATATCAAAATGCATTTACTCATTAACAAATGCAGCATTTGAAGGTAGCAAACGAAGTAGCAGAAATATGAAAGAAGAAAAGAGGGAACGATAAGATATAGGAGAAAATGACTGCCTTATTTTATATAACTCTGTTCTTTCTACTCCTGTCTGTTTTTTTCCCTCCCTCCCTTCCATCTCTCTCTTTCTTTCTCCCTTGCTCTCTCAGTTTTCCTAGACACCTGTGCAGGTCTAGTGTTTCAGCCGAGTCCCTGAAAAATGAATGCGGAGCTCCAATCTCTTAATCCAGTCGGCTCCACGCAGCCACGTCACATGACACCGCCACGGCCGTCCTGATGCCCAGACAACATTGGAGGGAGAGATTGTTTTGTGTGTGCGTGTGTGTGTCTGAGGCAGAGAGAACCAAAGTAAGAGAAAGCACAAGACTGAACGCAAGAGCTAGCGTTGGTCTGTGTTTCCATGTCAATATATACCAGTGTGTTTGAATTTACATGAGTGTCTGCATAGCCAACTGTATGTATTTTAAATGAGGAACTCAGGTTGGGAGAGGGGAGGCATTCAAATCAAGGTCCTTGGTCCACGTTTTGTGTGTGTGTGTGTGTGTGTGTGTGTGTGTGTGTGTGTGTGTGTGTGTGTGTGTGTGTGTGTGTGTGTGTGTGT